>NW_027443054.1:0-62240 GCF_048569485.1 Anomaloglossus baeobatrachus
GAAATGACCTTAAAAATGGCTTTAAAATGGATTTGGAGCATGGAGACGATTATCTCGGGATTGCAAGATAACCAAACAAAACTTTTAGTGGATTTCTACTTATTTTATTAAATATCATCTCCACCAAACAGGACAAGCTTGCATGTGTTATAGTTTTGGAGAAAAATGTGTTCATTTCATGTATGCGCAAAATGCCTTTGAAATGGCTTTAAAATGGATTTGGAGCATGGAGACGATTATCTCGGGATTGCAAGATAACCAAACAAAACTTTTAGTGGATTTCTACTTATTTTATTAAATATCATCTCCACCAAACAGGACAAGCTTGCATCTGTTATAGTTTTGGAGAAAAATGTGTTCATTTCATGTATGCGCGAAATGCCTTAAAAATGGCTTTAAAATGGATTTGGAGCATGGAGACGATTATCTCGGGATTGCAAGATAACCAAACAAAACTTTTAGTGGATTTCTACTTATTTTATTAAATATCATCTCCACCAAACAGGACAAGCTTGCATGTGTTATAGTTTTGGAGAAAAATGTGTTCATTTCATGTATGCGCGAAATGCCTTAAAAATGGCTTTAAAATGGATTTGGAGCATGGAGACGATTATCTCGGGATTGCAAGATAACCAAACAAAACTTTTAGTGGATTTCTACTTATTTTATTAAATATCATCTCCACCAAACAGGACAAGCTTGCATCTGTTATAGTTTTGGAGAAAAATGTGTTCATTTCATGTATGCGCGAAATGCCTTAAAAATGGCTTTAAAATGGATTTGGAGCATGGAGACGATTATCTCGGGATTGCAAGATAACCAAACAAAACTTTTAGTGGATTTCTACTTATTTTATTAAATATCATCTCCACCAAACAGGACAAGCTTGCATGTGTTATAGTTTTGGAGAAAAATGTGTTCATTTCATGTATGCGCAAAATGCCTTTGAAAATGGCTTTAAAATGGATTTGGAGCATGGAGACGATTATCTCGGGATTTGCAAGATAACCAAACAAAACTTTTAGTGGATTTCTACTTATTTTATTAAATATCATCTCCACCAAACAGGACAAGCTTGCATCTGTTATAGTTTTGGAGAAAAATGTGTTCATTTCATGTATGCGCGAAATGCCTTAAAATGGCTTTAAAATGGATTTGGAGCATGGAGACGATTATCTCGGGATTGCAAGATAACCAAACAAAACTTTTAGTGGATTTCTACTTATTTTATTAAATATCATCTCCACCAAACAGGACAAGCTTGCATCTGTTATAGTTTTGGAGAAAAATGTGTTCATTTCATGTATGCGCGAAATGCCTTAAAAATGGCTTTAAAATGGATTTGGAGCATGGAGACGATTATCTCGGGATTGCAAGATAACCAAACAAAACTTTTAGTGGATTTCTACTTATTTTATTAAATATCATCTCCACCAAACAGGACAAGCTTGCATGTGTTATAGTTTTGGAGAAAAATGTGTTCATTTCATGTATGCGCAAAATGCCTTTGAAATGGCTTTAAAATGGATTTGGAGCATGGAGACGATTATCTCGGGATTGCAAGATAACCAAACAAAACTTTTAGTGGATTTCTACTTATTTTATTAAATATCATCTCCACCAAACAGGACAAGCTTGCATCTGTTATAGTTTTGGAGAAAAATGTGTTCATTTCATGTATGCGCGAAATGCCTTAAAAATGGCTTTAAAATGGATTTGGAGCATGGAGACGATTATCTCGGGATTGCAAGATAACCAAACAAAACTTTTAGTGGATTTCTACTTATTTTATTAAATATCATCTCCACCAAACAGGACAAGCTTGCATCTGTTATAGTTTTGGAGAAAAATGTGTTCATTTCATGTATGCGCGAAATGCCTTAAAAATGGCTTTAAAATGGATTTGGAGCATGGAGACGATTATCTCGGGATTGCAAGATAACCAAACAAAACTTTTAGTGGATTTCTACTTATTTTATTAAATATCATCTCCACCAAACAGGACAAGCTTGCATGTGTTATAGTTTTGGAGAAAAATGTGTTCATTTCATGTATGCGCGAAATGCCTTTAAAATGGCTTTAAAATGGATTTGGAGCATGGAGACGATTATCTCGGGATTGCAAGATAACCAAACAAAACTTTTAGTGGATTTCTACTTATTTTATTAAATATCATCTCCACCAAACAGGACAAGCTTGCATCTGTTATAGTTTTGGAGAAAAATGTGTTCATTTCATGTATGCGCGAAATGCCTTAAAAATGGCTTTAAAATGGATTTGGAGCATGGAGACGATTATCTCGGGATTGCAAGATAACCAAACAAAACTTTTAGTGGATTTCTACTTATTTTATTAAATATCATCTCCACCAAACAGGACAAGCTTGCATGCTGTTATAGTTTTGGAGAAAAATGTGTTCATTTCATGTATGCGCGAAATGCCTTAAAAATGGCTTTAAAATGGATTTGGAGCATGGAGACGATTATCTCGGGATTGCAAGATAACCAAACAAAACTTTTAGTGGATTTCTACTTATTTTATTAAATATCATCTCCACCAAACAGGACAAGCTTGCATCTGTTATAGTTTTGGAGAAAAATGTGTTCATTTCATGTATGCGCGAAATGCCTTAAAAATGGCTTTAAAATGGATTTGGAGCATGGAGACGATTATCTCGGGATTGCAAGATAACCAAACAAAACTTTTAGTGGATTTCTACTTATTTTATTAAATATCATCTCCACCAAACAGGACAAGCTTGCATCTGTTATAGTTTTGGAGAAAAATGTGTTCATTTCATGTATGCGCGAAATGCTTTAAAATGGCTTTAAAATGGATTTGGAGCATGGAGACGATTATCTCGGGATTGCAAGATAACCAAACAAAACTTTTAGTGGATTTCTACTTATTTTATTAAATATCATCTCCACCAAACAGGACAAGCTTGCATCTGTTATAGTTTTGGAGAAAAATGTGTTCATTTCATGTATGCGCGAAATGCCTTAAAAATGGCTTTAAAATGGATTTGGAGCATGGAGACGATTATCTCGGGATTGCAAGATAACCAAACAAAACTTTTAGTGGATTTCTACTTATTTTATTAAATATCATCTCCACCAAACAGGACAAGCTTGCATCTGTTATAGTTTTGGAGAAAAATGTGTTCATTTCATGTATGCGCGAAATGCCTTAAAAATGGCTTTAAAATGGATTTGGAGCATGGAGACGATTATCTCGGGATTGCAAGATAACCAAACAAAACTTTTAGTGGATTTCTACTTATTTTATTAAATATCATCTCCACCAAACAGGACAAGCTTGCATCTGTTATAGTTTTGGAGAAAAATGTGTTCATTTCATGTATGCGCGAAATGCCTTAAAAATGGCTTTAAAATGGATTTGGAGCATGGAGACGATTATCTCGGGATTGCAAGATAACCAAACAAAACTTTTAGTGGATTTCTACTTATTTTATTAAATATCATCTCCACCAAACAGGACAAGCTTGCATCTGTTATAGTTTTGGAGAAAAATGTGTTCATTTCATGTATGCGCGAAATGCCTTTAAAATGGCTTTAAAATGGATTTGGAGCATGGAGACGATTATCTCGGGATTGCAAGATAACCAAACAAAACTTTTAGTGGATTTCTACTTATTTTATTAAATATCATCTCCACCAAACAGGACAAGCTTGCATCTGTTATAGTTTTGGAGAAAAATGTGTTCATTTCATGTATGCGCGAAATGCCTTAAAAATGGCTTTAAAATGGATTTGGAGCATGGAGACGATTATCTCGGGATTGCAAGATAACCAAACAAAACTTTTAGTGGATTTCTACTTATTTTATTAAATATCATCTCCACCAAACAGGACAAGCTTGCATCTGTTATAGTTTTGGAGAAAAATGTGTTCATTTCATGTATGCGCGAAATGCCTTAAAATGGCTTTAAAATGGATTTGGAGCATGGAGACGATTATCTCGGGATTGCAAGATAACCAAACAAAACTTTTAGTGGATTTCTACTTATTTTATTAAATATCATCTCCACCAAACAGGACAAGCTTGCATGTGTTATAGTTTTGGAGAAAAATGTGTTCATTTCATGTATGCGCGAAATGCCTTTAAAATGGCTTTAAAATGGATTTGGAGCATGGAGACGATTATCTCGGGATTGCAAGATAACCAAACAAAACTTTTAGTGGATTTCTACTTATTTTATTAAATATCATCTCCACCAAACAGGACAAGCTTGCATCTGTTATAGTTTTGGAGAAAAATGTGTTCATTTCATGTATGCGCGAAATGCCTTAAAAATGGCTTTAAAATGGATTTGGAGCATGGAGACGATTATCTCGGGATTGCAAGATAACCAAACAAAACTTTTAGTGGATTTCTACTTATTTTATTAAATATCATCTCCACCAAACAGGACAAGCTTGCATCTGTTATAGTTTTGGAGAAAAATGTGTTCATTTCATGTATGCGCGAAATGCCTTAAAAATGGCTTTAAAATGGATTTGGAGCATGGAGACGATTATCTCGGGATTGCAAGATAACCAAACAAAACTTTTAGTGGATTTCTACTTATTTTATTAAATATCATCTCCACCAAACAGGACAAGCTTGCATCTGTTATAGTTTTGGAGAAAAATGTGTTCATTTCATGTATGCGCGAAATGCCTTAAAAATGGCTTTAAAATGGATTTGGAGCATGGAGACGATTATCTCGGGATTGCAAGATAACCAAACAAAACTTTTAGTGGATTTCTACTTATTTTATTAAATATCATCTCCACCAAACAGGACAAGCTTGCATCTGTTATAGTTTTGGAGAAAAATGTGTTCATTTCATGTATGCGCGAAATGCCTTAAAAATGGCTTTAAAATGGATTTGGAGCATGGAGACGATTATCTCGGGATTGCAAGATAACCAAACAAAACTTTTAGTGGATTTCTACTTATTTTATTAAATATCATCTCCACCAAACAGGACAAGCTTGCATCTGTTATAGTTTTGGAGAAAAATGTGTTCATTTCATGTATGCGCGAAATGCCTTAAAAATGGCTTTAAAATGGATTTGGAGCATGGAGACGATTATCTCGGGATTGCAAGATAACCAAACAAAACTTTTAGTGGATTTCTACTTATTTTATTAAATATCATCTCCACCAAACAGGACAAGCTTGCATCTGTTATAGTTTTGGAGAAAAATGTGTTCATTTCATGTATGCGCGAAATGCTTAAAAATGGCTTTAAAATGGATTTGGAGCATGGAGACGATTATCTCGGGATTGCAAGATAACCAAACAAAACTTTTAGTGGATTTCTACTTATTTTATTAAATATCATCTCCACCAAACAGGACAAGCTTGCATCTGTTATAGTTTTGGAGAAAAATGTGTTCATTTCATGTATGCGCGAAATGCCTTAAAAATGGCTTTAAAATGGATTTGGAGCATGGAGACGATTATCTCGGGATTGCAAGATAACCAAACAAAACTTTTAGTGGATTTCTACTTATTTTATTAAATATCATCTCCACCAAACAGGACAAGCTTGCATCTGTTATAGTTTTGGAGAAAAATGTGTTCATTTCATGTATGCGCGAAATGCCTTAAAAATGGCTTTAAAATGGATTTGGAGCATGGAGACGATTATCTCGGGATTGCAAGATAACCAAACAAAACTTTTAGTGGATTTCTACTTATTTTATTAAATATCATCTCCACCAAACAGGACAAGCTTGCATGTGTTATAGTTTTGGAGAAAAATGTGTTCATTTCATGTATGCGCGAAATGCCTTTAAAATGGCTTTAAAATGGATTTGGAGCATGGAGACGATTATCTCGGGATTGCAAGATAACCAAACAAAACTTTTAGTGGATTTCTACTTATTTTATTAAATATCATCTCCACCAAACAGGACAAGCTTGCATCTGTTATAGTTTTGGAGAAAAATGTGTTCATTTCATGTATGCGCGAAATGCCTTAAAAATGGCTTTAAAATGGATTTGGAGCATGGAGACGATTATCTCGGGATTGCAAGATAACCAAACAAAACTTTTAGTGGATTTCTACTTATTTTATTAAATATCATCTCCACCAAACAGGACAAGCTTGCATCTGTTATAGTTTTGGAGAAAAATGTGTTCATTTCATGTATGCGCGAAATGCCTTAAAAATGGCTTTAAAATGGATTTGGAGCATGGAGACGATTATCTCGGGATTGCAAGATAACCAAACAAAACTTTTAGTGGATTTCTACTTATTTTATTAAATATCATCTCCACCAAACAGGACAAGCTTGCATGTGTTATAGTTTTGGAGAAAAATGTGTTCATTTCATGTATGCGCGAAATGCCTTTAAAATGGCTTTAAAATGGATTTGGAGCATGGAGACGATTATCTCGGGATTGCAAGATAACCAAACAAAACTTTTAGTGGATTTCTACTTATTTTATTAAATATCATCTCCACCAAACAGGACAAGCTTGCATCTGTTATAGTTTTGGAGAAAAATGTGTTCATTTCATGTATGCGCGAAATGCCTTAAAAATGGCTTTAAAATGGATTTGGAGCATGGAGACGATTATCTCGGGATTGCAAGATAACCAAACAAAACTTTTAGTGGATTTCTACTTATTTTATTAAATATCATCTCCACCAAACAGGACAAGCTTGCATCTGTTATAGTTTTGGAGAAAAATGTGTTCATTTCATGTATGCGCGAAATGCCTTAAAAATGGCTTTAAAATGGATTTGGAGCATGGAGACGATTATCTCGGGATTGCAAGATAACCAAACAAAACTTTTAGTGGATTTCTACTTATTTTATTAAATATCATCTCCACCAAACAGGACAAGCTTGCATGTGTTATAGTTTTGGAGAAAAATGTGTTCATTTCATGTATGCGCGAAATGCCTTTAAAAATGGCTTTAAAATGGATTTGGAGCATGGAGACGATTATCTCGGGATTGCAAGATAACCAAACAAAACTTTTAGTGGATTTCTACTTATTTTATTAAATATCATCTCCACCAAACAGGACAAGCTTGCATCTGTTATAGTTTTGGAGAAAAATGTGTTCATTTCATGTATGCGCGAAATGCCTTAAAAATGGCTTTAAAATGGATTTGGAGCATGGAGACGATTATCTCGGGATTGCAAGATAACCAAACAAAACTTTTAGTGGATTTCTACTTATTTTATTAAATATCATCTCCACCAAACAGGACAAGCTTGCATCTGTTATAGTTTTGGAGAAAAATGTGTTCATTTCATGTATGCGCGAAATGCCTTAAAAATGGCTTTAAAATGGATTTGGAGCATGGAGACGATTATCTCGGGATTGCAAGATAACCAAACAAAACTTTTAGTGGATTTCTACTTATTTTATTAAATATCATCTCCACCAAACAGGACAAGCTTGCATGTGTTATAGTTTTGGAGAAAAATGTGTTCATTTCATGTATGCGCGAAATGCCTTAAAAATGGCTTTAAAATGGATTTGGAGCATGGAGACGATTATCTCGGGATTGCAAGATAACCAAACAAAACTTTTAGTGGATTTCTACTTATTTTATTAAATATCATCTCCACCAAACAGGACAAGCTTGCATCTGTTATAGTTTTGGAGAAAAATGTGTTCATTTCATGTATGCGCGAAATGCCTTAAAAATGGCTTTAAAATGGATTTGGAGCATGGAGACGATTATCTCGGGATTGCAAGATAACCAAACAAAACTTTTAGTGGATTTCTACTTATTTTATTAAATATCATCTCCACCAAACAGGACAAGCTTGCATCTGTTATAGTTTTGGAGAAAAATGTGTTCATTTCATGTATGCGCGAAATGCCTTAAAAATGGCTTTAAAATGGATTTGGAGCATGGAGACGATTATCTCGGGATTGCAAGATAACCAAACAAAACTTTTAGTGGATTTCTACTTATTTTATTAAATATCATCTCCACCAAACAGGACAAGCTTGCATGTGTTATAGTTTTGGAGAAAAATGTGTTCATTTCATGTATGCGCAAAATGCCTTTGAAATGGCTTTAAAATGGATTTGGAGCATGGAGACGATTATCTCGGGATTGCAAGATAACCAAACAAAACTTTTAGTGGATTTCTACTTATTTTATTAAATATCATCTCCACCAAACAGGACAAGCTTGCATCTGTTATAGTTTTGGAGAAAAATGTGTTCATTTCATGTATGCGCGAAATGCCTTAAAAATGGCTTTAAAATGGATTTGGAGCATGGAGACGATTATCTCGGGATTGCAAGATAACCAAACAAAACTTTTAGTGGATTTCTACTTATTTTATTAAATATCATCTCCACCAAACAGGACAAGCTTGCATCTGTTATAGTTTTGGAGAAAAATGTGTTCATTTCATGTATGCGCGAAATGCCTTAAAAATGGCTTTAAAATGGATTTGGAGCATGGAGACGATTATCTCGGGATTGCAAGATAACCAAACAAAACTTTTAGTGGATTTCTACTTATTTTATTAAATATCATCTCCACCAAACAGGACAAGCTTGCATGTGTTATAGTTTTGGAGAAAAATGTGTTCATTTCATGTATGCGCAAAATGCCTTTGAAAATGGCTTTAAAATGGATTTGGAGCATGGAGACGATTATCTCGGGATTGCAAGATAACCAAACAAAACTTTTAGTGGATTTCTACTTATTTTATTAAATATCATCTCCACCAAACAGGACAAGCTTGCATCTGTTATAGTTTTGGAGAAAAATGTGTTCATTTCATGTATGCGCGAAATGCCTTAAAAATGGCTTTAAAATGGATTTGGAGCATGGAGACGATTATCTCGGGATTGCAAGATAACCAAACAAAACTTTTAGTGGATTTCTACTTATTTTATTAAATATCATCTCCACCAAACAGGACAAGCTTGCATCTGTTATAGTTTTGGAGAAAAATGTGTTCATTTCATGTATGCGCGAAATGCCTTAAAAATGGCTTTAAAATGGATTTGGAGCATGGAGACGATTATCTCGGGATTGCAAGATAACCAAACAAAACTTTTAGTGGATTTCTACTTATTTTATTAAATATCATCTCCACCAAACAGGACAAGCTTGCATGTGTTATAGTTTTGGAGAAAAATGTGTTCATTTCATGTATGCGCGAAATGCCTTAAAAATGGCTTTAAAATGGATTTGGAGCATGGAGACGATTATCTCGGGATTGCAAGATAACCAAACAAAACTTTTAGTGGATTTCTACTTATTTTATTAAATATCATCTCCACCAAACAGGACAAGCTTGCATCTGTTATAGTTTTGGAGAAAAATGTGTTCATTTCATGTATGCGCGAAATGCCTTAAAAATGGCTTTAAAATGGATTTGGAGCATGGAGACGATTATCTCGGGATTGCAAGATAACCAAACAAAACTTTTAGTGGATTTCTACTTATTTTATTAAATATCATCTCCACCAAACAGGACAAGCTTGCATCTGTTATAGTTTTGGAGAAAAATGTGTTCATTTCATGTATGCGCGAAATGCCTTAAAAATGGCTTTAAAATGGATTTGGAGCATGGAGACGATTATCTCGGGATTGCAAGATAACCAAACAAAACTTTTAGTGGATTTCTACTTATTTTATTAAATATCATCTCCACCAAACAGGACAAGCTTGCATGTGTTATAGTTTTGGAGAAAAATGTGTTCATTTCATGTATGCGCAAAATGCCTTTGAAATGGCTTTAAAATGGATTTGGAGCATGGAGACGATTATCTCGGGATTGCAAGATAACCAAACAAAACTTTTAGTGGATTTCTACTTATTTTATTAAATATCATCTCCACCAAACAGGACAAGCTTGCATCTGTTATAGTTTTGGAGAAAAATGTGTTCATTTCATGTATGCGCGAAATGCCTTAAAAATGGCTTTAAAATGGATTTGGAGCATGGAGACGATTATCTCGGGATTGCAAGATAACCAAACAAAACTTTTAGTGGATTTCTACTTATTTTATTAAATATCATCTCCACCAAACAGGACAAGCTTGCATCTGTTATAGTTTTGGAGAAAAATGTGTTCATTTCATGTATGCGCGAAATGCCTTAAAAATGGCTTTAAAATGGATTTGGAGCATGGAGACGATTATCTCGGGATTGCAAGATAACCAAACAAAACTTTTAGTGGATTTCTACTTATTTTATTAAATATCATCTCCACCAAACAGGACAAGCTTGCATGTGTTATAGTTTTGGAGAAAAATGTGTTCATTTCATGTATGCGCGAAAATGCCTTTGAAATGGCTTTAAAATGGATTTGGAGCATGGAGACGATTATCTCGGGATTGCAAGATAACCAAACAAAACTTTTAGTGGATTTCTACTTATTTTATTAAATATCATCTCCACCAAACAGGACAAGCTTGCATCTGTTATAGTTTTGGAGAAAAATGTGTTCATTTCATGTATGCGCGAAATGCCTTAAAAATGGCTTTAAAATGGATTTGGAGCATGGAGACGATTATCTCGGGATTGCAAGATAACCAAACAAAACTTTTAGTGGATTTCTACTTATTTTATTAAATATCATCTCCACCAAACAGGACAAGCTTGCATCTGTTATAGTTTTGGAGAAAAATGTGTTCATTTCATGTATGCGCGAAATGCCTTAAAAATGGCTTTTAAAATGGATTTGGAGCATGGAGACGATTATCTCGGGATTGCAAGATAACCAAACAAAACTTTTAGTGGATTTCTACTTATTTTATTAAATATCATCTCCACCAAACAGGACAAGCTTGCATGTGTTATAGTTTTGGAGAAAAATGTGTTCATTTCATGTATGCGCGAAATGCTTTAAAATGGCTTTAAAATGGATTTGGAGCATGGAGACGATTATCTCGGGATTGCAAGATAACCAAACAAAACTTTTAGTGGATTTCTACTTATTTTATTAAATATCATCTCCACCAAACAGGACAAGCTTGCATCTGTTATAGTTTTGGAGAAAAATGTGTTCATTTCATGTATGCGCGAAATGCCTTAAAAATGGCTTTAAAATGGATTTGGAGCATGGAGACGATTATCTCGGGATTGCAAGATAACCAAACAAAACTTTTAGTGGATTTCTACTTATTTTATTAAATATCATCTCCACCAAACAGGACAAGCTTGCATCTGTTATAGTTTTGGAGAAAAATGTGTTCATTTCATGTATGCGCGAAATGCCTTAAAAATGGCTTTAAAATGGATTTGGAGCATGGAGACGATTATCTCGGGATTGCAAGATAACCAAACAAAACTTTTAGTGGATTTCTACTTATTTTATTAAATATCATCTCCACCAAACAGGACAAGCTTGCATGTGTTATAGTTTTGGAGAAAAATGTGTTCATTTCATGTATGCGCGAAATGCCTTAAAAATGGCTTTAAAATGGATTTGGAGCATGGAGACGATTATCTCGGGATTGCAAGATAACCAAACAAAACGTTTAGTGGATTTCTACTTATTTTATTAAATATCATCTCCACCAAACAGGACAAGCTTGCGTCTGTTATAGTTTTGGAGAAAAATGTGTTCATTTCATGTATGCGCGAAATGCCTTAAAAATGGCTTTAAAATGGATTTGGAGCATGGAGACGATTATCTCGGGATTGCAAGATAACCAAACAAAACTTTTAGTGGATTTCTACTTATTTTATTAAATATCATCTCCACCAAACAGGACAAGCTTGCATCTGTTATAGTTTTGGAGAAAAATGTGTTCATTTCATGTATGCGCGAAATGCCTTAAAAATGGCTTTAAAATGGATTTGGAGCATGGAGACGATTATCTCGGGATTGCAAGATAACCAAACAAAACTTTTAGTGGATTTCTACTTATTTTATTAAATATCATCTCCACCAAACAGGACAAGCTTGCATGTGTTATAGTTTTGGAGAAAAATGTGTTCATTTCATGTATGCGCAAAATGCCTTTGAAATGGCTTTAAAATGGATTTGGAGCATGGAGACGATTATCTCGGGATTGCAAGATAACCAAACAAAACTTTTAGTGGATTTCTACTTATTTTATTAAATATCATCTCCACCAAACAGGACAAGCTTGCATCTGTTATAGTTTTGGAGAAAAATGTGTTCATTTCATGTATGCGCGAAATGCCTTAAAAATGGCTTTAAAATGGATTTGGAGCATGGAGACGATTATCTCGGGATTGCAAGATAACCAAACAAAACTTTTAGTGGATTTCTACTTATTTTATTAAATATCATCTCCACCAAACAGGACAAGCTTGCATCTGTTATAGTTTTGGAGAAAAATGTGTTCATTTCATGTATGCGCGAAATGCCTTAAAAATGGCTTTAAAATGGATTTGGAGCATGGAGACGATTATCTCGGGATTGCAAGATAACCAAACAAAACTTTTAGTGGATTTCTACTTATTTTATTAAATATCATCTCCACCAAACAGGACAAGCTTGCGTCTGTTATAGTTTTGGAGAAAAATGTGTTCATTTCATGTATGCGCGAAATGCCTTAAAAATGGCTTTAAAATGGATTTGGAGCATGGAGACGATTATCTCGGGATTGCAAGATAACCAAACAAAACTTTTAGTGGATTTCTACTTATTTTATTAAATATCATCTCCACCAAACAGGACAAGCTTGCATCTGTTATAGTTTTGGAGAAAAATGTGTTCATTTCATGTATGCGCGAAATGCCTTAAAAATGGCTTTAAAATGGATTTGGAGCATGGAGACGATTATCTCGGGATTGCAAGATAACCAAACAAAACTTTTAGTGGATTTCTACTTATTTTATTAAATATCATCTCCACCAAACAGGACAAGCTTGCATGTGTTATAGTTTTGGAGAAAAATGTGTTCATTTCATGTATGCGCAAAATGCCTTTGAAATGGCTTTAAAATGGATTTGGAGCATGGAGACGATTATCTCGGGATTGCAAGATAACCAAACAAAACTTTTAGTGGATTTCTACTTATTTTATTAAATATCATCTCCACCAAACAGGACAAGCTTGCATCTGTTATAGTTTTGGAGAAAAATGTGTTCATTTCATGTATGCGCGAAATGCCTTAAAAATGGCTTTAAAATGGATTTGGAGCATGGAGACGATTATCTCGGGATTGCAAGATAACCAAACAAAACTTTTAGTGGATTTCTACTTATTTTATTAAATATCATCTCCACCAAACAGGACAAGCTTGCATCTGTTATAGTTTTGGAGAAAAATGTGTTCATTTCATGTATGCGCGAAATGCCTTAAAAATGGCTTTAAAATGGATTTGGAGCATGGAGATGATTATCTCGGGATTGCAAGATAACCAAACAAAACTTTTAGTGGATTTCTACTTATTTTATTAAATATCATCTCCACCAAACAGGACAAGCTTGCGTCTGTTATAGTTTTGGAGAAAAATGTGTTCATTTCATGTATGCGCGAAATGCCTTAAAAATGGCTTTAAAATGGATTTGGAGCATGGAGACGATTATCTCGGGATTGCAAGATAACCAAACAAAACTTTTAGTGGATTTCTACTTATTTTATTAAATATCATCTCCACCAAACAGGACAAGCTTGCATCTGTTATAGTTTTGGAGAAAAATGTGTTCATTTCATGTATGCGCGAAATGCCTTAAAAATGGCTTTAAAATGGATTTGGAGCATGGAGACGATTATCTCGGGATTGCAAGATAACCAAACAAAACTTTTAGTGGATTTCTACTTATTTTATTAAATATCATCTCCACCAAACAGGACAAGCTTGCATGTGTTATAGTTTTGGAGAAAAATGTGTTCATTTCATGTATGCGCAAAATGCCTTTGAAATGGCTTTAAAATGGATTTGGAGCATGGAGACGATTATCTCGGGATTGCAAGATAACCAAACAAAACTTTTAGTGGATTTCTACTTATTTTATTAAATATCATCTCCACCAAACAGGACAAGCTTGCATCTGTTATAGTTTTGGAGAAAAATGTGTTCATTTCATGTATGCGCGAAATGCTTTAAAAATGGCTTTAAAATGGATTTGGAGCATGGAGACGATTATCTCGGGATTGCAAGATAACCAAACAAAACTTTTAGTGGATTTCTACTTATTTTATTAAATATCATCTCCACCAAACAGGACAAGCTTGCATCTGTTATAGTTTTGGAGAAAAATGTGTTCATTTCATGTATGCGCGAAATGCCTTAAAAATGGCTTTAAAATGGATTTGGAGCATGGAGACGATTATCTCGGGATTGCAAGATAACCAAACAAAACTTTTAGTGGATTTCTACTTATTTTATTAAATATCATCTCCACCAAACAGGACAAGCTTGCATCTGTTATAGTTTTGGAGAAAAATGTGTTCATTTCATGTATGCGCGAAATGCCTTAAAAATGGCTTTAAAATGGATTTGGAGCATGGAGACGATTATCTCGGGATTGCAAGATAACCAAACAAAACTTTTAGTGGATTTCTACTTATTTTATTAAATATCATCTCCACCAAACAGGACAAGCTTGCATGTGTTATAGTTTTGGAGAAAAATGTGTTCATTTCATGTATGCGCGAAATGCCTTAAAAATGGCTTTAAAATGGATTTGGAGCATGGAGACGATTATCTCGGGATTGCAAGATAACCAAACAAAACTTTTAGTGGATTTCTACTTATTTTATTAAATATCATCTCCACCAAACAGGACAAGCTTGCGTCTGTTATAGTTTTGGAGAAAAATGTGTTCATTTCATGTATGCGCGAAATGCCTTAAAAATGGCTTTAAAATGGATTTGGAGCATGGAGACGATTATCTCGGGATTGCAAGATAACCAAACAAAACTTTTAGTGGATTTCTACTTATTTTATTAAATATCATCTCCACCAAACAGGACAAGCTTGCATCTGTTATAGTTTTGGAGAAAAATGTGTTCATTTCATGTATGCGCGAAATGCCTTAAAAATGGCTTTAAAATGGATTTGGAGCATGGAGACGATTATCTCGGGATTGCAAGATAACCAAACAAAACTTTTAGTGGATTTCTACTTATTTTATTAAATATCATCTCCACCAAACAGGACAAGCTTGCATGTGTTATAGTTTTGGAGAAAAATGTGTTCATTTCATGTATGCGCAAAATGCCTTTGAAATGGCTTTAAAATGGATTTGGAGCATGGAGACGATTATCTCGGGATTGCAAGATAACCAAACAAAACTTTTAGTGGATTTCTACTTATTTTATTAAATATCATCTCCACCAAACAGGACAAGCTTGCATCTGTTATAGTTTTGGAGAAAAATGTGTTCATTTCATGTATGCGCGAAATGCTTTAAAAATGGCTTTAAAATGGATTTGGAGCATGGAGACGATTATCTCGGGATTGCAAGATAACCAAACAAAACTTTTAGTGGATTTCTACTTATTTTATTAAATATCATCTCCACCAAACAGGACAAGCTTGCATCTGTTATAGTTTTGGAGAAAAATGTGTTCATTTCATGTATGCGCGAAATGCCTTAAAAATGGCTTTAAAATGGATTTGGAGCATGGAGACGATTATCTCGGGATTGCAAGATAACCAAACAAAACTTTTAGTGGATTTCTACTTATTTTATTAAATATCATCTCCACCAAACAGGACAAGCTTGCATCTGTTATAGTTTTGGAGAAAAATGTGTTCATTTCATGTATGCGCGAAATGCCTTAAAAATGGCTTTAAAATGGATTTGGAGCATGGAGACGATTATCTCGGGATTGCAAGATAACCAAACAAAACTTTTAGTGGATTTCTACTTATTTTATTAAATATCATCTCCACCAAACAGGACAAGCTTGCATGTGTTATAGTTTTGGAGAAAAATGTGTTCATTTCATGTATGCGCAAAATGCCTTTGAAATGGCTTTAAAATGGATTTGGAGCATGGAGACGATTATCTCAGGATGACAATATAAACAAACGAAACTTTTAGTAGATTTCTACTTATTTTATTAAATATTATCTCCACCAAACAGGACAAGCTTGCATCTGTTATAGTTTTGGAGAAAAATGTGTTCATTTCATGTATGCGCGAAATGCCTTAAAAATGGCTTTAAAATGGATTTGGAGCATGGAGACGATTATCTCGGGATTGCAAGATAACCAAACAAAACTTTTAGTGGATTTCTACTTATTTTATTAAATATCATCTCCACCAAACAGGACAAGCTTGCATCTGTTATAGTTTTAGAGAAAAATGTGTTCATTTCATGTATGCGCGAAATGCCTTAAAAATGGCTTTAAAATGGATTTGGAGCATGGAGACGATTATCTCGGGATTGCAAGATAACCAAACAAAACTTTTAGTGGATTTCTACTTATTTTATTAAATATCATCTCCACCAAACAGGACAAGCTTGCATCTGTTATAGTTTTGGAGAAAAATGTGTTCATTTCATGTATGCGCGAAATGCCTTAAAAATGGCTTTAAAATGGATTTGGAGCATGGAGACGATTATCTCGGGATTGCAAGATAACCAAACAAAACTTTTAGTGGATTTCTACTTATTTTATTAAATATCATCTCCACCAAACAGGACAAGCTTGCATGTGTTATAGTTTTGGAGAAAAATGTGTTCATTTCATGTATGCGCAAAATGCCTTTGAAATGGCTTTAAAATGGATTTGGAGCATGGAGACGATTATCTCAGGATGGCAATATAAACAAACGAAACTTTTAGTAGATTTCTACTTATTTTATTAAATATTATCTCCACCAAACATGACAAGCTTGCATCTGTTATAGTTTTGGAGAAAAATGTGTTCATTTCATGTATGCGCGAAATGCCTTAAAAATGGCTTTAAAATGGATTTGGAGCATGGAGACGATTATCTCGGGATTGCAAGATAACCAAACAAAACTTTTAGTGGATTTCTACTTATTTTATTAAATATCATCTCCAAGAAACAGGACAAGCTTGCATCTGTTACAGTTTTCATGCAAGCTTGTCCTGTTTGGTGGAGATGATATTTAATAAAATAAGTAGAAATCCACTAAAAGTTTTGTTTGGTTATCTTGCAATCCCGGGATAATCGTCTCCATGCTCCAAATCCATTTTAAAGCCATTTTTAAGGCATTTCGCGCATACATGAAATGAACACATTTTTCTCCAAAACTATAACAGATGCAAGCTTGTCCTGTTTGGTGGAGATGATATTTAATAAAATAAGTAGAAATCCACTAAAAGTTTTGTTTGGTTATCTTGCAATCCCGAGATAATCGTCTCCATGCTCCAAATCCATTTTAAAGCCATTTTTAAGGCATTTCGCGCATACATGAAATGAACACATTTTTCTCCAAAACTATAACAGATGCAAGCTTGTCCTGTTTGGTGGAGATGATATTTAATAAAATAAGTAGAAATCCACTAAAAGTTTTGTTTGGTTATCTTGCAATCCCGAGATAATCGTCTCCATGCTCCAAATCCATTTTAAAGCCATTTTTAAGGCATTTCGCGCATACATGAAATGAACACATTTTTCTCCAAAACTATAACAGATGCAAGCTTGTCCTGTTTGGTGGAGATGATATTTAATAAAATAAGTAGAAATCCACTAAAAGTTTTGTTTGGTTATCTTGCAATCCCGAGATAATCGTCTCCATGCTCCAAATCCATTTTAAAGCCATTTCAAAGGCATTTTGCGCATACATGAAATGAACACATTTTTCTCCAAAACTATAACACATGCAAGCTTGTCCTGTTTGGTGGAGATGATATTTAATAAAATAAGTAGAAATCCACTAAAAGTTTTGTTTGGTTATCTTGCAATCCCGAGATAATCGTCTCCATGCTCCAAATCCATTTTAAAGCCATTTTTAAGGCATTTCGCGCATACATGAAATGAACACATTTTTCTCCAAAACTATAACAGATGCAAGCTTGTCCTGTTTGGTGGAGATGATATTTAATAAAATAAGTAGAAATCCACTAAAAGTTTTGTTTGGTTATATTGCAATCCCGAGATAATCGTCTCCATGCTCCAAATCCATTTTAAAGCCATTTTTAAGGCATTTCGCGCATACATGAAATGAACACATTTTTCTCCAAAACTATAACAGATGCAAGCTTGTCCTGTTTGGTGGAGATGATATTTAATAAAATAAGTAGAAATCCACTAAAAGTTTTGTTTGGTTATCTTGCAATCCCGAGATAATCGTCTCCATGCTCCAAATCCATTTTAAAGCCATTTTTAAGGCACTTCGCGCATACATGAAATGAACACATTTTTCTCCAAAACTATAACAGATGCAAGCTTGTCCTGTTTGGTGGAGATGATATTTAATAAAATAAGTAGAAATCCACTAAAAGTTTTGTTTGGTTATCTTGCAATCCCGAGATAATCGTCTCCATGCTCCAAATCCATTTTAAAGCCATTTTTAAGGCATTTCGCGCATACATGAAATGAACACATTTTTCTCCAAAACTATAACAGATGCAAGCTTGTCCTGTTTGGTGGAGATGATATTTAATAAAATAAGTAGAAATCCACTAAAAGTTTTGTTTGGTTATCTTGCAATCCCGAGATAATCGTCTCCATGCTCCAAATCCATTTTAAAGCCATTTTTAAGGCATTTCGCGCATACATGAAATGAACACATTTTTCTCCAAAACTATAACAGATGCAAGCTTGTCCTGTTTGGTGGAGATAATATTTAATAAAATAAGTAGAAATCTACTAAAAGTTTCGTTTGTTTATATTGCCATCCTGAGATAATCGTCTCCATGCTCCAAATCCATTTTAAAGCCATTTCAAAGGCATTTTGCGCATACATGAAATGAACACATATTTCTCCAAAACTATAACACATGCAAGCTTGTCCTGTTTGGTGGAGATGATATTTAATAAAATAAGTAGAAATCCACTAAAAGTTTTGTTTGGTTATCTTGCAATCCCGAGATAATCGTCTCCATGCTCCAAATCCATTTTAAAGCCATTTTTAAGGCATTTCGCGCATACATGAAATGAACACATTTTTCTCCAAAACTATAACAGATGCAAGCTTGTCCTGTTTGGTGGAGATGATATTTAATAAAATAAGTAGAAATCCACTAAAAGTTTTGTTTGGTTATCTTGCAATCCCGAGATAATCGTCTCCATGCTCCAAATCCATTTTAAAGCCATTTTTAAGGCATTTCGCGCATACATGAAATGAACACATTTTTCTCCAAAACTATAACAGATGCAAGCTTGTCCTGTTTGGTGGAGATAATATTTAATAAAATAAGTAGAAATCTACTAAAAGTTTCGTTTGTTTATATTGCCATCCTGAGATAATCGTCTCCATGCTCCAAATCCATTTTAAAGCCATTTCAAAGGCATTTTGCGCATACATGAAATGAACACATATTTCTCCAAAACTATAACACATGCAAGCTTGTCCTGTTTGGTGGAGATGATATTTAATAAAATAAGTAGAAATCCACTAAAAGTTTTGTTTGGTTATCTTGCAATCCCGAGATAATCGTCTCCATGCTCCAAATCCATTTTAAAGCCATTTTTAAGGCATTTCGCGCATACATGAAATGAACACATTTTTCTCCAAAACTATAACAGATGCAAGCTTGTCCTGTTTGGTGGAGATGATATTTAATAAAATAAGTAGAAATCCACTAAAAGTTTTGTTTGGTTATCTTGCAATCCCGAGATAATCGTCTCCATGCTCCAAATCCATTTTAAAGCCATTTTTAAGGCATTTCGCGCATACATGAAATGAACACATTTTTCTCCAAAACTATAACAGATGCAAGCTTGTCCTGTTTGGTGGAGATAATATTTAATAAAATAAGTAGAAATCTACTAAAAGTTTCGTTTGTTTATATTGCCATCCTGAGATAATCGTCTCCATGCTCCAAATCCATTTTAAAGCCATTTCAAAGGCATTTTGCGCATACATGAAATGAACACATTTTTCTCCAAAACTATAACACATGCAAGCTTGTCCTGTTTGGTGGAGATGATATTTAATAAAATAAGTAGAAATCCACTAAAAGTTTTGTTTGGTTATCTTGCAATCCCGAGATAATCGTCTCCATGCTCCAAATCCATTTTAAAACTATTTTTAAGGCATTTCGCGCATACATGAAATGAACACATTTTTCTCCAAAACTATAACAGATGCAAGCTTGTCCTGTTTGGTGGAGATGATATTTAATAAAATAAGTAGAAATCCACTAAAAGTTTTGTTTGGTTATCTTGCAATCCCGAGATAATCATCTCCATGCTCCAAATCCATTTTAAAGCCATTTTTAAGGCATTTCGCGCATACATGAAATGAACACATTTTTCTCAAAAACTATAACAGATGCAAGCTTGTCCTGTTTGGTGGAGATAATTTTTAATAAAATAAGTAGAAATCTACTAAAAGTTTCGTTTGTTTATATTGCCATCCTGAGATAATCGTCTCCATGCTCCAAATCCATTTTAAAGCCATTTCAAAGGCATTTTGCGCATACATGAAATGAACACATTTTTCTCCAAAACTATAACACATGCAAGCTTGTCCTGTTTGGTGGAGATGATATTTAATAAAATAAGTAGAAATCCACTAAAAGTTTTGTTTGGTTATCTTGCAATCCCGAGATAATCGTCTCCATGCTCCAAATCCATTTTAAAGCCATTTTTAAGGCATTTCGCGCATACATGAAATGAACACATTTTTCTCCAAAACTATAACAGATGCAAGCTTGTCCTGTTTGGTGGAGATAATATTTAATAAAATAAGTAGAAATCTACTAAAAGTTTCGTTTGTTTATATTGCCATCCTGAGATAATCGTCTCCATGCTCCAAATCCATTTTAAAGCCATTTCAAAGGCATTTTGCGCATACATGAAATGAACACATTTTTCTCCAAAACTATAACACATGCAAGCTTGTCCTGTTTGGTGGAGATGATATTTAATAAAATAAGTAGAAATCCACTAAAAGTTTTGTTTGGTTATCTTGCAATCCCGAGATAATCGTCTCCATGCTCCAAATCCATTTTAAAGCCATTTTTAAGGCATTTCGCGCATACATGAAATGAACACATTTTTCTCCAAAACTATAACAGATGCAAGCTTGTCCTGTTTGGTGGAGATGATATTTAATAAAATAAGTAGAAATCCACTAAAAGTTTTGTTTGGTTATCTTGCAATCCCGAGATAATCGTCTCCATGCTCCAAATCCATTTTAAAGCCATTTTTAAGGCATTTCGCGCATACATGAAATGAACACATTTTTCTCCAAAACTATAACAGATGCAAGCTTGTCCTGTTTGGTGGAGATAATATTTAATAAAATAAGTAGAAATCTACTAAAAGTTTCGTTTGTTTATATTGCCATCCTGAGATAATCGTCTCCATGCTCCAAATCCATTTTAAAGCCATTTCAAAGGCATTTTGCGCATACATGAAATGAACACATTTTTCTCCAAAACTATAACACATGCAAGCTTGTCCTGTTTGGTGGAGATGATATTTAATAAAATAAGTAGAAATCAACTAAAAGTTTTGTTTGGTTATCTTGCAATCCCGAGATAATCGTCTCCATGCTCCAAATCCATTTTAAAGCCATTTTTAAGGCATTTCGCGCATACATGAAATGAACACATTTTTCTCCAAAACTATAACAGATGCAAGCTTGTCCTGTTTGGTGGAGATGATATTTAATAAAATAAGTAGAAATCCACTAAAAGTTTTGTTTGGTTATCTTGCAATCCCGAGATAATCGTCTCCATGCTCCAAATCCATTTTAAAGCCATTTTTAAGGCATTTCGCGCATACATGAAATGAACACATTTTTCTCCAAAACTATAACAGATGCAAGCTTGTCCTGATTGGTGGAGATGATATTTAATAAAATAAGTAGAAATTCACTAAAAGTTTTGTTTGGTTATCTTGCAATCCCGAGATAATCGTCTCCATGCTCCAAATCCATTTTATAGTCATTTTTAAGGCATTTCGCGCATACATGAAATGAACACATTTTTCTCCAAAACTATAACAGATGCAAGCTTGTCCTGTTTGGTGGAGATGATATTTAATAAAATAAGTAGAAATCCACTAAAAGTTTTGTTTGATTATCTTGCAATCCCGAGATAATCGTTTCCATGCTCCAAATCCATTTTAAAGCCATTTCAAAGGCATTTTGCGCATACATGAAATGAACACATTTTTCTCCAAAACTATAACACATGCAAGCTTGTCCTGTTTGGTGGAGATGATGTTTAATAAAATAAGTAGAAATCCACTAAAAGTTTTGTTTGGTTATCTTGCAATCCCGAGATAATCGTCTCCATGCTCCAAATCCATTTTAAAGCCATTTTTAAGGCATTTCGCGCATACATGAAATGAACACATTTTTCTCCAAAACTATAACAGATGCAAGCTTGTCCTGTTTGGTGGAGATGATATTTAATAAAATAAGTAGAAATCCACTAAAAGTTTTGTTTGGTTATCTTGCAATCCCGAGATAATCGTCTCCATGCTCCAAATCCATTTTAAAGCCATTTTTAAGGCATTTCGCGCATACATGAAATGAACACATTTTTCTCCAAAACTATAACAGATGCAAGCTTGTCCTGTTTGGTGGAGATGATATTTAATAAAATAAGTAGAAATCCACTAAAAGTTTTGTTTGGTTATCTTGCAATCCCGAGATAATCGTCTCCATGCTCCAAATCCATTTTAAAGCCATTTTTAAGGCATTTCGCGCATACATGAAATGAACACATTTTTCTCCAAAACTATAACAGATGCAAGCTTGTCCTGTTTGGTGGAGATGATATTTAATAAAATAAGTAGAAATCCACTAAAAGTTTTGTTTGGTTATATTGCAATCCCGAGATAATCATCTCCATGCTCCAAATCCATTTTAAAGCCATTTTTAAGGCATTTCGCGCATACATGAAATGAACACATTTTTCTCCAAAACTATAACAGATGCAAGCTTGTCCTGTTTGGTGGAGATGATATTTAATAAAATAAGTAGAAATCCACTAAAAGTTTTGTTTGGTTATCTTGCAATCCAGAGATAATCGTCTCCATGCTCCAAATCCATTTTAAAGCCATTTTTAAGGCATTTCGCGCATACATGAAATGAACACATTTTTCTCCAAAACTATAACAGATGCAAGCTTGTCCTGTTTGGTGGAGATGATATTTAATAAAATAAGTAGAAATCCACTAAAAGTTTTGTTTGGTTATCTTGCAATCCCGAGATAATCGTCTCCATGCTCCAAATCCATTTTAAAGCCATTTTTAAGGCATTTCGCGCATACATGAAATGAACACATTTTTCTCCAAAACTATAACAGATGCAAGCTTGTCCTGTTTGGTGGAGATGATATTTAATAAAATAAGTAGAAATCCACTAAAAGTTTTGTTTGGTTATCTTGCAATCCCGAGATAATCGTCTCCATGCTCCAAATCCATTTTAAAGCCATTTTTAAGGCATTTCGCGCATACATGAAATGAACACATTTTTCTCCAAAACTATAACAGATGCAAGCTTGTCCTGTTTGGTGGAGATGATATTTAATAAAATAAGTAGAAATCCACTAAAAGTTTTGTTTGGTTATCTTGCAATCCCGAGATAATCGTCTCTATGCTCCAAATCCATTTTAAAGCCATTTTTAAGGCATTTCGCGCATACATGAAATGAACACATTTTTCTCCAAAACTATAACAGATGCAAGCTTGTCCTGTTTGGTGGAGATAATATTTAATAAAATAAGTAGAAATCTACTAAATGTTTCGTTTGTTTATATTGCCATCCTGAGATAATCGTCTCCATGCTCCAAATCCATTTTAAAGCCATTTCAAAGGCATTTTGCGCATACATGAAATGAACACATTTTTCTCCAAAACTATAACACATGCAAGCTTGTCCTGTTTGGTGGAGATGATATTTAATAAAATAAGTAGAAATCCACTAAAAGATTTGTTTGGTTATCTTGCAATCCCGAGATAATCGTCTCCATGCTCCAAATCCATTTTAAAGCCATTTTTAAGGCATTTCGCGCATACATGAAATGAACACATTTTTCTCCAAAACTATAACAGATGCAAGCTTGTCCTGTTTGGTGGAGATGATATTTAATAAAATAAGTAGAAATCCACTAAAAGTTTTGTTTGGTTATCTTGCAATCCCGAGATAATCGTCTCCATGCTCCAAATCCATTTTAAAGCCATTTTTAAGGCATTTCGCGCATACATGAAATGAACACATTTTTCTCCAAAACTATAACAGATGCAAGCTTGTCCTGTTTGGTGGAGATGATATTTAATAAAATAAGTAGAAATCCACTAAAAGTTTTGTTTGGTTATCTTGCAATCCCGAGATAATCGTCTCCATGCTCCAAATCCATTTTAAAGCCATTTTTAAGGCATTTCGCGCATACATGAAATGAACACATTTTTCTCCAAAACTATAACAGATGCAAGCTTGTCCTGTTTGGTGGAGATGATATTTAATAAAATAAGTAGAAATCCACTAAAAGTTTTGTTTGGTTATCTTGCAATCCCGAGATAATCGTCTCCATGCTCCAAATCCATTTTAAAGCCATTTTTAAGGCATTTCGCGCATACATGAAATGAACACATTTTTCTCCAAAACTATAACAGATGCAAGCTTGTCCTGTTTGGTGGAGATGATATTTAATAAAATAAGTAGAAATCCACTAAAAGTTTTGTTTGGTTATATTGCAATCCCGAGATAATCATCTCCATGCTCCAAATCCATTTTAAAGCCATTTTTAAGGCATTTCGCGCATACATGAAATGAACACATTTTTCTCCAAAACTATAACAGATGCAAGCTTGTCCTGTTTGGTGGAGATGATATTTAATAAAATAAGTAGAAATCCACTAAAAGTTTTGTTTGGTTATCTTGCAATCCCGAGATAATCGTCTCCATGCTCCAAATCCATTTTAAAGCCATTTTTAAGGCATTTCGCGCATACATGAAATGAACACATTTTTCTCCAAAACTATAACAGATGCAAGCTTGTCCTGTTTGGTGGAGATGATATTTAATAAAATAAGTAGAAATCCACTAAAAGTTTTGTTTGGTTATCTTGCAATCCCGAGATAATCGTCTCCATGCTCCAAATCCATTTTAAAGCCATTTTTAAGGCATTTCGCGCATACATGAAATGAACACATTTTTCTCCAAAACTATAACAGATGCAAGCTTGTCCTGTTTGGTGGAGATGATATTTAATAAAATAAGTAGAAATCCACTAAAAGTTTTGTTTGGTTATCTTGCAATCCCGAGATAATCGTCTCCATGCTCTAAATCCATTTTAAAGCCATTTTTAAGGCATTTCGCGCATACATGAAATGAACACATTTTTCTCCAAAACTATAACAGATGCAAGCTTGTCCTGTTTGGTGGAGATGATATTTAATAAAATAAGTAGAAATCCACTAAAAGTTTTGTTTGGTTATCTTGCAATCCCGAGATAATCGTCTCCATGCTCCAAATCCATTTTAAAGCCATTTTTAAGGCATTTCGCGCATACATGAAATGAACACATTTTTCTCCAAAACTATAACAGATGCAAGCTTGTCCTGTTTGGTGGAGATAATATTTAATAAAATAAGTAGAAATCTACTAAAAGTTTCGTTTGTTTATATTGCCATCCTGAGATAATCGTCTCCATGCTCCAAATCCATTTTAAAGCCATTTCAAAGGCATTTTGCGCATACATGAAATGAACACATTTTTCTCCAAAACTATAACACATGCAAGCTTGTCCTGTTTGGTGGAGATGATATTTAATAAAATAAGTAGAAATCCACTAAAAGATTTGTTTGGTTATCTTGCAATCCCGAGATAATCGTCTCCATGCTCCAAATCCATTTTAAAGCCATTTTTAAGGCATTTCGCGCATACATGAAATGAACACATTTTTCTCCAAAACTATAACAGATGCAAGCTTGTCCTGTTTGGTGGAGATGATATTTAATAAAATAAGTAGAAATCCACTAAAAGTTTTGTTTGGTTATCTTGCAATCCCGAGATAATCGTCTCCATGCTCCAAATCCATTTTAAAGCCATTTTTAAGGCATTTCGCGCATACATGAAATGAACACATTTTTCTCCAAAACTATAACAGATGCAAGCTTGTCCTGTTTGGTGGAGATGATATTTAATAAAATAAGTAGAAATCCACTAAAAGTTTTGTTTGGTTATCTTGCAATCCCGAGATAATCGTCTCCATGCTCCAAATCCATTTTAAAGCCATTTTTAAGGCATTTCGCGCATACATGAAATGAACACATTTTTCTCCAAAACTATAACAGATGCAAGCTTGTCCTGTTTGGTGGAGATGATATTTAATAAAATAAGTAGAAATCCACTAAAAGTTTTGTTTGGTTATCTTGCAATCCCGAGATAATCGTCTCCATGCTCCAAATCCATTTTAAAGCCATTTTTAAGGCATTTCGCGCATACATGAAATGAACACATTTTTCTCCAAAACTATAACAGATGCAAGCTTGTCCTGTTTGGTGGAGATGATATTTAATAAAATAAGTAGAAATCCACTAAAAGTTTTGTTTGGTTATCTTGCAATCCCGAGATAATCGTCTCCATGCTCCAAATCCATTTTAAAGCCATTTTTAAGGCATTTCGCGCATACATGAAATGAACACATTTTTCTCCAAAACTATAACAGATGCAAGCTTGTCCTGTTTGGTGGAGATGATATTTAATAAAATAAGTAGAAATCCACTAAAAGTTTTGTTTGGTTATCTTGCAATCCCGAGATAATCGTCTCCATGCTCCAAATCCATTTTAAAGCCATTTTTAAGGCATTTCGCGCATACATGAAATGAACACATTTTTCTCCAAAACTATAACAGATGCAAGCTTGTCCTGTTTGGTGGAGATGATATTTAATAAAATAAGTAGAAATCCACTAAAAGTTTTGTTTGGTTATCTTGCAATCCCGAGATAATCGTCTCCATGCTCCAAATCCATTTTAAAGCCATTTTTAAGGCATTTCGCGCATACATGAAATGAACACATTTTTCTCCAAAACTATAACAGATGCAAGCTTGTCCTGTTTGGTGGAGATGATATTTAATAAAATAAGTAGAAATCCACTAAAAGTTTTGTTTTGTTATCTTGCAATCCCGAGATAATCGTCTCCATGCTCCAAATCCATTTTAAAGCCATTTTTAAGGCATTTCGCGCATACATGAAATGAACACATTTTTCTCCAAAACTATAACAGATGCAAGCTTGTCCTGTTTGGTGGAGATGATATTTAATAAAATAAGTAGAAATCCACTAAAAGTTTTGTTTGGTTATATTGCAATCCCGAGATAATCGTCTTCATGCTCCAAATCCATTTTAAAGCCATTTTTAAGGCATTTCGCGCATACATGAAATGAACACATTTTTCTCCAAAACTATAACAGATGCAAGCTTGTCCTGTTTGGTGGAGATGATATTTAATAAAATAAGTAGAAATCCACTAAAAGTTTTGTTTGGTTATCTTGCAATCCCGAGATAATCGTCTCCATGCTCCAAATCCATTTTAAAGCCATTTTTAAGGCATTTCGCGCATACATGAAATGAACACATTTTTCTCCAAAACTATAACAGATGCAAGCTTGTCCTGTTTGGTGGAGATGATATTTAATAAAATAAGTAGAAATCCACTAAAAGTTTTGTTTGGTTATCTTGCAATCCCGAGATAATCGTCTCCATGCTCCAAATCCATTTTAAAGCCATTTTTAAGGCATTTCGCGCATACATGAAATGAACACATTTTTCTCCAAAACTATAACAGATGCAAGCTTGTCCTGTTTGGTGGAGATGATATTTAATAAAATAAGTAGAAATCCACTAAAAGTTTTGTTTGGTTATCTTGCAATCCCGAGATAATCGTCTCCATGCTCCAAATCCATTTTAAAGCCATTTTTAAGGCATTTCGCGCATACATGAAATGAACACATTTTTCTCCAAAACTATAACAGATGCAAGCTTGTCCTGTTTGGTGGAGATGATATTTAATAAAATAAGTAGAAATCCACTAAAAGTTTTGTTTGGTTATCTTGCAATCCCGAGATAATCGTCTCCATGCTCCAAATCCATTTTAAAGCCATTTTTAAGGCATTTCGCGCATACATGAAATGAACACATTTTTCTCCAAAACTATAACAGATGCAAGCTTGTCCTGTTTGGTGGAGATGATATTTAATAAAATAAGTAGAAATCCACTAAAAGTTTTGTTTGGTTATCTTGCAATCCCGAGATAATCGTCTCCATGCTCCAAATCCATTTTAAAGCCATTTTTAAGGCATTTCGCGCATACATGAAATGAACACATTTTTCTCCAAAACTATAACAGATGCAAGCTTGTCCTGTTTGGTGGAGATGATATTTAATAAAATAAGTAGAAATCCACTAAAAGTTTTGTTTGGTTATCTTGCAATCCCGAGATAATCGTCTCCATGCTCCAAATCCATTTTAAAGCCATTTTTAAGGCATTTCGCGCATACATGAAATGAACACATTTTTCTCCAAAACTATAACAGATGCAAGCTTGTCCTGTTTGGTGGAGATAATATTTAATAAAATAAGTAGAAATCTACTAAAAGTTTCGTTTGTTTATATTGCCATCCTGAGATAATCGTCTCCATGCTCCAAATCCATTTTAAAGCCATTTCAAAGGCATTTTGCGCATACATGAAATGAACACATTTTTCTCCAAAACTATAACACATGCAAGCTTGTCCTGTTTGGTGGAGATGATATTTAATAAAATAAGTAGAAATCCACTAAAAGATTTGTTTGGTTATCTTGCAATCCCGAGATAATCGTCTCCATGCTCCAAATCCATTTTAAAGCCATTTTTAAGGCATTTCGCGCATACATGAAATGAACACATTTTTCTCCAAAACTATAACAGATGCAAGCTTGTCCTGTTTGGTGGAGATGATATTTAATAAAATAAGTAGAAATCCACTAAAAGTTTTGTTTGGTTATCTTGCAATCCCGAGATAATCGTCTCCATGCTCCAAATCCATTTTAAAGCCATTTTTAAGGCATTTCGCGCATACATGAAATGAACACATTTTTCTCCAAAACTATAACAGATGCAAGCTTGTCCTGATTGGTGGAGATGATATTTAATAAAATAAGTAGAAATTCACTAAAAGTTTTGTTTGGTTATCTTGCAATCCCGAGATAATCGTCTCCATGCTCCAAATCCATTTTATAGTCATTTTTAAGGCATTTCGCGCATACATGAAATGAACACATTTTTCTCCAAAACTATAACAGATGCAAGCTTGTCCTGTTTGGTGGAGATGATATTTAATAAAATAAGTAGAAATCCACTAAAAGTTTTGTTTGATTATCTTGCAATCCCGAGATAATCGTCTCCATGCTCCAAATCCATTTTAAAGCCATTTCAAAGGCATTTTGCGCATACATGAAATGAACACATTTTTCTCCAAAACTATAACACATGCAAGCTTGTCCTGTTTGGTGGAGATGATGTTTAATAAAATAAGTAGAAATCCACTAAAAGTTTTGTTTGGTTATCTTGCAATCCCGAGATAATCGTCTCCATGCTCCAAATCCATTTTAAAGCCATTTTTAAGGCATTTCGCGCATACATGAAATGAACACATTTTTCTCCAAAACTATAACAGATGCAAGCTTGTCCTGTTTGGTGGAGATGATATTTAATAAAATAAGTAGAAATCCACTAAAAGTTTTGTTTGGTTATCTTGCAATCCCGAGATAATCGTCTCCATGCTCCAAATCCATTTTAAAGCCATTTTTAAGGCATTTCGCGCATACATGAAATGAACACATTTTTCTCCAAAACTATAACAGATGCAAGCTTGTCCTGTTTGGTGGAGATGATATTTAATAAAATAAGTAGAAATCCACTAAAAGTTTTGTTTGGTTATCTTGCAATCCCGAGATAATCGTCTCCATGCTCCAAATCCATTTTAAAGCCATTTTTAAGGCATTTCGCGCATACATGAAATGAACACATTTTTCTCCAAAACTATAACAGATGCAAGCTTGTCCTGTTTGGTGGAGATGATATTTAATAAAATAAGTAGAAATCCACTAAAAGTTTTGTTTGGTTATATTGCAATCCCGAGATAATCATCTCCATGCTCCAAATCCATTTTAAAGCCATTTTTAAGGCATTTCGCGCATACATGAAATGAACACATTTTTCTCCAAAACTATAACAGATGCAAGCTTGTCCTGTTTGGTGGAGATGATATTTAATAAAATAAGTAGAAATCCACTAAAAGTTTTGTTTGGTTATCTTGCAATCCAGAGATAATCGTCTCCATGCTCCAAATCCATTTTAAAGCCATTTTTAAGGCATTTCGCGCATACATGAAATGAACACATTTTTCTCCAAAACTATAACAGATGCAAGCTTGTCCTGTTTGGTGGAGATGATATTTAATAAAATAAGTAGAAATCCACTAAAAGTTTTGTTTGGTTATCTTGCAATCCCGAGATAATCGTCTCCATGCTCCAAATCCATTTTAAAGCCATTTTTAAGGCATTTCGCGCATACATGAAATGAACACATTTTTCTCCAAAACTATAACAGATGCAAGCTTGTCCTGTTTGGTGGAGATGATATTTAATAAAATAAGTAGAAATCCACTAAAAGTTTTGTTTGGTTATCTTGCAATCCCGAGATAATCGTCTCCATGCTCCAAATCCATTTTAAAGCCATTTTTAAGGCATTTCGCGCATACATGAAATGAACACATTTTTCTCCAAAACTATAACAGATGCAAGCTTGTCCTGTTTGGTGGAGATGATATTTAATAAAATAAGTAGAAATCCACTAAAAGTTTTGTTTGGTTATCTTGCAATCCCGAGATAATCGTCTCTATGCTCCAAATCCATTTTAAAGCCATTTTTAAGGCATTTCGCGCATACATGAAATGAACACATTTTTCTCCAAAACTATAACAGATGCAAGCTTGTCCTGTTTGGTGGAGATAATATTTAATAAAATAAGTAGAAATCTACTAAATGTTTCGTTTGTTTATATTGCCATCCTGAGATAATCGTCTCCATGCTCCAAATCCATTTTAAAGCCATTTCAAAGGCATTTTGCGCATACATGAAATGAACACATTTTTCTCCAAAACTATAACACATGCAAGCTTGTCCTGTTTGGTGGAGATGATATTTAATAAAATAAGTAGAAATCCACTAAAAGATTTGTTTGGTTATCTTGCAATCCCGAGATAATCGTCTCCATGCTCCAAATCCATTTTAAAGCCATTTTTAAGGCATTTCGCGCATACATGAAATGAACACATTTTTCTCCAAAACTATAACAGATGCAAGCTTGTCCTGTTTGGTGGAGATGATATTTAATAAAATAAGTAGAAATCCACTAAAAGTTTTGTTTGGTTATCTTGCAATCCCGAGATAATCGTCTCCATGCTCCAAATCCATTTTAAAGCCATTTTTAAGGCATTTCGCGCATACATGAAATGAACACATTTTTCTCCAAAACTATAACAGATGCAAGCTTGTCCTGTTTGGTGGAGATGATATTTAATAAAATAAGTAGAAATCCACTAAAAGTTTTGTTTGGTTATCTTGCAATCCCGAGATAATCGTCTCCATGCTCCAAATCCATTTTAAAGCCATTTTTAAGGCATTTCGCGCATACATGAAATGAACACATTTTTCTCCAAAACTATAACAGATGCAAGCTTGTCCTGTTTGGTGGAGATGATATTTAATAAAATAAGTAGAAATCCACTAAAAGTTTTGTTTGGTTATCTTGCAATCCCGAGATAATCGTCTCCATGCTCCAAATCCATTTTAAAGCCATTTTTAAGGCATTTCGCGCATACATGAAATGAACACATTTTTCTCCAAAACTATAACAGATGCAAGCTTGTCCTGTTTGGTGGAGATGATATTTAATAAAATAAGTAGAAATCCACTAAAAGTTTTGTTTGGTTATATTGCAATCCCGAGATAATCATCTCCATGCTCCAAATCCATTTTAAAGCCATTTTTAAGGCATTTCGCGCATACATGAAATGAACACATTTTTCTCCAAAACTATAACAGATGCAAGCTTGTCCTGTTTGGTGGAGATGATATTTAATAAAATAAGTAGAAATCCACTAAAAGTTTTGTTTGGTTATCTTGCAATCCCGAGATAATCGTCTCCATGCTCCAAATCCATTTTAAAGCCATTTTTAAGGCATTTCGCGCATACATGAAATGAACACATTTTTCTCCAAAACTATAACAGATGCAAGCTTGTCCTGTTTGGTGGAGATGATATTTAATAAAATAAGTAGAAATCCACTAAAAGTTTTGTTTGGTTATCTTGCAATCCCGAGATAATCGTCTCCATGCTCCAAATCCATTTTAAAGCCATTTTTAAGGCATTTCGCGCATACATGAAATGAACACATTTTTCTCCAAAACTATAACAGATGCAAGCTTGTCCTGTTTGGTGGAGATGATATTTAATAAAATAAGTAGAAATCCACTAAAAGTTTTGTTTGGTTATCTTGCAATCCCGAGATAATCGTCTCCATGCTCTAAATCCATTTTAAAGCCATTTTTAAGGCATTTCGCGCATACATGAAATGAACACATTTTTCTCCAAAACTATAACAGATGCAAGCTTGTCCTGTTTGGTGGAGATGATATTTAATAAAATAAGTAGAAATCCACTAAAAGTTTTGTTTGGTTATCTTGCAATCCCGAGATAATCGTCTCCATGCTCCAAATCCATTTTAAAGCCATTTTTAAGGCATTTCGCGCATACATGAAATGAACACATTTTTCTCCAAAACTATAACAGATGCAAGCTTGTCCTGTTTGGTGGAGATAATATTTAATAAAATAAGTAGAAATCTACTAAAAGTTTCGTTTGTTTATATTGCCATCCTGAGATAATCGTCTCCATGCTCCAAATCCATTTTAAAGCCATTTCAAAGGCATTTTGCGCATACATGAAATGAACACATTTTTCTCCAAAACTATAACACATGCAAGCTTGTCCTGTTTGGTGGAGATGATATTTAATAAAATAAGTAGAAATCCACTAAAAGATTTGTTTGGTTATCTTGCAATCCCGAGATAATCGTCTCCATGCTCCAAATCCATTTTAAAGCCATTTTTAAGGCATTTCGCGCATACATGAAATGAACACATTTTTCTCCAAAACTATAACAGATGCAAGCTTGTCCTGTTTGGTGGAGATGATATTTAATAAAATAAGTAGAAATCCACTAAAAGTTTTGTTTGGTTATCTTGCAATCCCGAGATAATCGTCTCCATGCTCCAAATCCATTTTAAAGCCATTTTTAAGGCATTTCGCGCATACATGAAATGAACACATTTTTCTCCAAAACTATAACAGATGCAAGCTTGTCCTGTTTGGTGGAGATGATATTTAATAAAATAAGTAGAAATCCACTAAAAGTTTTGTTTGGTTATCTTGCAATCCCGAGATAATCGTCTCCATGCTCCAAATCCATTTTAAAGCCATTTTTAAGGCATTTCGCGCATACATGAAATGAACACATTTTTCTCCAAAACTATAACAGATGCAAGCTTGTCCTGTTTGGTGGAGATGATATTTAATAAAATAAGTAGAAATCCACTAAAAGTTTTGTTTGGTTATCTTGCAATCCCGAGATAATCGTCTCCATGCTCCAAATCCATTTTAAAGCCATTTTTAAGGCATTTCGCGCATACATGAAATGAACACATTTTTCTCCAAAACTATAACAGATGCAAGCTTGTCCTGTTTGGTGGAGATGATATTTAATAAAATAAGTAGAAATCCACTAAAAGTTTTGTTTGGTTATCTTGCAATCCCGAGATAATCGTCTCCATGCTCCAAATCCATTTTAAAGCCATTTTTAAGGCATTTCGCGCATACATGAAATGAACACATTTTTCTCCAAAACTATAACAGATGCAAGCTTGTCCTGTTTGGTGGAGATGATATTTAATAAAATAAGTAGAAATCCACTAAAAGTTTTGTTTGGTTATCTTGCAATCCCGAGATAATCGTCTCCATGCTCCAAATCCATTTTAAAGCCATTTTTAAGGCATTTCGCGCATACATGAAATGAACACATTTTTCTCCAAAACTATAACAGATGCAAGCTTGTCCTGTTTGGTGGAGATGATATTTAATAAAATAAGTAGAAATCCACTAAAAGTTTTGTTTGGTTATCTTGCAATCCCGAGATAATCGTCTCCATGCTCCAAATCCATTTTAAAGCCATTTTTAAGGCATTTCGCGCATACATGAAATGAACACATTTTTCTCCAAAACTATAACAGATGCAAGCTTGTCCTGTTTGGTGGAGATGATATTTAATAAAATAAGTAGAAATCCACTAAAAGTTTTGTTTTGTTATCTTGCAATCCCGAGATAATCGTCTCCATGCTCCAAATCCATTTTAAAGCCATTTTTAAGGCATTTCGCGCATACATGAAATGAACACATTTTTCTCCAAAACTATAACAGATGCAAGCTTGTCCTGTTTGGTGGAGATGATATTTAATAAAATAAGTAGAAATCCACTAAAAGTTTTGTTTGGTTATATTGCAATCCCGAGATAATCGTCTTCATGCTCCAAATCCATTTTAAAGCCATTTTTAAGGCATTTCGCGCATACATGAAATGAACACATTTTTCTCCAAAACTATAACAGATGCAAGCTTGTCCTGTTTGGTGGAGATGATATTTAATAAAATAAGTAGAAATCCACTAAAAGTTTTGTTTGGTTATCTTGCAATCCCGAGATAATCGTCTCCATGCTCCAAATCCATTTTAAAGCCATTTTTAAGGCATTTCGCGCATACATGAAATGAACACATTTTTCTCCAAAACTATAACAGATGCAAGCTTGTCCTGTTTGGTGGAGATGATATTTAATAAAATAAGTAGAAATCCACTAAAAGTTTTGTTTGGTTATCTTGCAATCCCGAGATAATCGTCTCCATGCTCCAAATCCATTTTAAAGCCATTTTTAAGGCATTTCGCGCATACATGAAATGAACACATTTTTCTCCAAAACTATAACAGATGCAAGCTTGTCCTGTTTGGTGGAGATGATATTTAATAAAATAAGTAGAAATCCACTAAAAGTTTTGTTTGGTTATCTTGCAATCCCGAGATAATCGTCTCCATGCTCCAAATCCATTTTAAAGCCATTTTTAAGGCATTTCGCGCATACATGAAATGAACACATTTTTCTCCAAAACTATAACAGATGCAAGCTTGTCCTGTTTGGTGGAGATGATATTTAATAAAATAAGTAGAAATCCACTAAAAGTTTTGTTTGGTTATCTTGCAATCCCGAGATAATCGTCTCCATGCTCCAAATCCATTTTAAAGCCATTTTTAAGGCATTTCGCGCATACATGAAATGAACACATTTTTCTCCAAAACTATAACAGATGCAAGCTTGTCCTGTTTGGTGGAGATGATATTTAATAAAATAAGTAGAAATCCACTAAAAGTTTTGTTTGGTTATCTTGCAATCCCGAGATAATCGTCTCCATGCTCCAAATCCATTTTAAAGCCATTTTTAAGGCATTTCGCGCATACATGAAATGAACACATTTTTCTCCAAAACTATAACAGATGCAAGCTTGTCCTGTTTGGTGGAGATGATATTTAATAAAATAAGTAGAAATCCACTAAAAGTTTTGTTTGGTTATCTTGCAATCCCGAGATAATCGTCTCCATGCTCCAAATCCATTTTAAAGCCATTTTTAAGGCATTTCGCGCATACATGAAATGAACACATTTTTCTCCAAAACTATAACAGATGCAAGCTTGTCCTGTTTGGTGGAGATAATATTTAATAAAATAAGTAGAAATCTACTAAAAGTTTCGTTTGTTTATATTGCCATCCTGAGATAATCGTCTCCATGCTCCAAATCCATTTTAAAGCCATTTCAAAGGCATTTTGCGCATACATGAAATGAACACATTTTTCTCCAAAACTATAACACATGCAAGCTTGTCCTGTTTGGTGGAGATGATATTTAATAAAATAAGTAGAAATCCACTAAAAGATTTGTTTGGTTATCTTGCAATCCCGAGATAATCGTCTCCATGCTCCAAATCCATTTTAAAGCCATTTTTAAGGCATTTCGCGCATACATGAAATGAACACATTTTTCTCCAAAACTATAACAGATGCAAGCTTGTCCTGTTTGGTGGAGATGATATTTAATAAAATAAGTAGAAATCCACTAAAAGTTTTGTTTGGTTATCTTGCAATCCCGAGATAATCGTCTCCATGCTCCAAATCCATTTTAAAGCCATTTTTAAGGCATTTCGCGCATACATGAAATGAACACATTTTTCTCCAAAACTATAACAGATGCAAGCTTGTCCTGTTTGGTGGAGATGATATTTAATAAAATAAGTAGAAATCCACTAAAAGTTTTGTTTGGTTATCTTGCAATCCCAAAATAATCGTCTCCATGCTCCAAATCCATTTTAAAGCCATTTTTAAGGCATTTCGCGCATACATGAAATGAACACATTTTTCTCCAAAACTATAACAGATGCAAGCTTGTCCTGTTTGGTGGAAATAATATTTAATAAAATAAGTAGAAATCTACTAAAAGTTTCGTTTGTTTATATTGCCATCCTGAGATAATCGTCTCCATGCTCCAAATCCATTTTAAAGCCATTTCAAAGGCATTTTGCGCATACATGAAATGAACACATTTTTCTCCAAAACTATAACACATGCAAGCTTGTCCTGTTTGGTGGAGATGATATTTAATAAAATAAGTAGAAATCCACTAAAAGTTTTGTTTGGTTATCTTGCAATCCCGAGATAATCGTCTCCATGCTCCAAATCCATTTTAAAGCCATTTTTAAGGCATTTCGCGCATACATGAAATGAACACATTTTTCTCCAAAACTATAACAGATGCAAGCTTGTCCTGTTTGGTGGAGATGATATTTAATAAAATAAGTAGAAATCCACTAAAAGTTTTGTTTGGTTATCTTGCAATCCCGAGATAATCGTCTCCATGCTCCAAATCCATTTTAAAGCCATTTTTAAGGCATTTCGCGCATACATGAAATGAACACATTTTTCTCCAAAACTATAACAGATGCAAGCTTGTCCTGTTTGGTGGAGATGATATTTAATAAAATAAGTAGAAATCCACTAAAAGTTTTGTTTTGTTATCTTGCAATCCCGAGATAATCGTCTCCATGCTCCAAATCCATTTTAAAGCCATTTTTAAGGCATTTCGCGCATACATGAAATGAACACATTTTTCTCCAAAACTATAACAGATGCAAGCTTGTCCTGTTTGGTGGAGATGATATTTAATAAAATAAGTAGAAATCCACTAAAAGTTTTGTTTGGTTATATTGCAATCCCGAGATAATCGTCTCCATGCTCCAAATCCATTTTAAAGCCATTTTTAAGGCATTTCGCGCATACATGAAATGAACACATTTTTCTCCAAAACTATAACAGATGCAAGCTTGTCCTGTTTGGTGGAGATGATATATAATAAAGTAAGTAGAAATCCACTAAAAGTTTTGTTTGGTTATCTTGCAATCCCGAGATAATCGTCTCCATGCTCCAAATCCATTTTAAAGCCATTTTTAAGGCATTTCGCGCATACATGAAATGAACACATTTTTCTCCAAAACTATAACAGATGCAAGCTTGTCCTGTTTGGTGGAGATGATATTTAATAAAATAAGTAGAAATCCACTAAAAGTTTTGTTTGGTTATCTTGCAATCCCGAGATAATCGTCTCCATGCTCCAAATCCATTTTAAAGCCATTTTTAAGGCATTTCGCGCATACATGAAATGAACACATTTTTCTCCAAAACTATAACAGATGCAAGCTTGTCCTGTTTGGTGGAGATGATATTTAATAAAATAAGTAGAAATCCACTAAAAATTTTGTTTGGTTATCTTGCAATCCCGAGATAATCGTCTCCATGCTCCAAATCCATTTTAAAGCCATTTTTAAGGCATTTCGCGCATACATGAAATGAACACATTTTTCTCCAAAACTATAACAGATGCAAGCTTGTCCTGTTTGGTGGAAATAATATTTAATAAAATAAGTAGAAATCTACTAAAAGTTTCGTTTGTTTATATTGCCATCCTGAGATAATCGTCTCCATGCTCCAAATCCATTTTAAAGCCATTTCAAAGGCATTTTGCGCATACATGAAATGAACACATTTTTCTCCAAAACTATAACACATGCAAGCTTGTCCTGTTTGGTGGAGATGATATTTAATAAAATAAGTAGAAATCCACTAAAAGTTTTGTTTGGTTATCTTGCAATCCCGAGATAATCGTCTCCATGCTCCAAATCCATTTTAAAGCCATTTTTAAGGCATTTCGCGCATACATGAAATGAACACATTTTTCTCCAAAACTATAACAGATGCAAGCTTGTCCTGTTTGGTGGAGATGATATTTAATAAAATAAGTAGAAATCCACTAAAAGTTTTGTTTGGTTATCTTGCAATCCCGAGATAATCGTCTCCATGCTCCAAATCCATTTTAAAGCCATTTTTAAGGCATTTCGCGCATACATGAAATGAACACATTTTTCTCCAAAACTATAACAGATGCAAGCTTGTCCTGTTTGGTGGAGATGATATTTAATAAAATAAGTAGAAATCCACTAAAAGTTTTGTTTTGTTATCTTGCAATCCCGAGATAATCGTCTCCATGCTCCAAATCCATTTTAAAGCCATTTTTAAGGCATTTCGCGCATACATGAAATGAACACATTTTTCTCCAAAACTATAACAGATGCAAGCTTGTCCTGTTTGGTGGAGATGATATTTAATAAAATAAGTAGAAATCCACTAAAAGTTTTGTTTGGTTATATTGCAATCCCGAGATAATCGTCTCCATGCTCCAAATCCATTTTAAAGCCATTTTTAAGGCATTTCGCGCATACATGAAATGAACACATTTTTCTCCAAAACTATAACAGATGCAAGCTTGTCCTGTTTGGTGGAGATGATATATAATAAAGTAAGTAGAAATCCACTAAAAGTTTTGTTTGGTTATCTTGCAATCCCGAGATAATCGTCTCCATGCTCCAAATCCATTTTAAAGCCATTTTTAAGGCATTTCGCGCATACATGAAATGAACACATTTTTCTCCAAAACTATAACAGATGCAAGCTTGTCCTGTTTGGTGGAGATGATATTTAATAAAATAAGTAGAAATCCACTAAAAGTTTTGTTTGGTTATCTTGCAATCCCGAGATAATCGTCTCCATGCTCCAAATCCATTTTAAAGCCATTTTTAAGGCATTTCGCGCATACATGAAATGAACACATTTTTCTCCAAAACTATAACAGATGCAAGCTTGTCCTATTTGGTGGAGATGATATTTAATAAAATAAGTAGAAATCCACTAAAAATTTTGTTTCGTTATCTTGCAATCCCGAGATAATCGTCTCCATGCTCCAAATCCATTTTAAAGCCATTTTTAAGGCATTTCGCGCATACATGAAATGAACACATTTTTCTCCAAAACTATAACAGATGCAAGCTTGTCCTGTTTGGTGGAGATGATATTTAATAAAATAAGTAGAAATCCACTAAAAGTTTTGTTTGGTTATCTTGCAATCCCGTGATAATCGTCTCCATGCTCCAAATCCATTTTAAAGCCATTTTTAAGGCATTTCGCGCATACATGAAATGAACACATTTTTCTCCAAAACTATAACAGATGCAAGCTTGTCCTGTTTGGTGGAGATAATATTTAATAAAATAAGTAGAAATCTACTAAAAGTTTCGTTTGTTCATATTGCCATCCTGAGATAATCGTCTCCATGCTCCAAATCCATTTTAAAGCCATTTCAAAGGCATTTTGCGCATACATGAAATGAACACATTTTTCTCCAAAACTATAACACATGCAAGCTTGTCCTGTTTGGTGGAGATGATATTTAATAAAATAAGTAGAAATCCACTAAAAGTTTTGTTTGGTTATCTTGCAATCCCGAGATAATCGTCTCCATGCTCCAAATCCATTTTAAAGCCATTTTTAAGGCATTTCGCGCATACATGAAATGAACACATTTTTCTCCAAAACTATAACAGATGCAAGCTTGTCCTGTTTGGTGGAGATGATATTTAATAAAATAAGTAGAAATCCACTAAAAGTTTTGTTTGGTTATCTTGCAATCCCGAGATAATCGTCTCCATGCTCCAAATCCATTTTAAAGCCATTTTTAAGGCATTTCGCGCATACATGAAATGAACACATTTTTCTCCAAAACTATAACAGATGCAAGCTTGTCCTGTTTGGTGGAGATAATATTTAATAAAATAAGTAGAAATCTACTAAAAGTTTCGTTTGTTTATATTGCCATCCTGAGATAATCGTCTCCATGCTCCAAATCCATTTTAAAGCCATTTCAAAGGCATTTTGCGCATACATGAAATGAACACATTTTTCTCCAAAACTATAACACATGCAAGCTTGTCCTGTTTGGTGGAGATGATATTTAATAAAATAAGTAGAAATCCACTAAAAGTTTTGTTTGGTTATCTTGCAATCCCGAGATAATCGTCTCCATGCTCCAAATCCATTTTAAAGCCATTTTTAAGGCATTTCGCGCATACATGAAATGAACACATTTTTCTCCAAAACTATAACAGATGCAAGCTTGTCCTGTTTGGTGGAGATGATATTTAATAAAATAAGTAGAAATCCACTAAAAGTTTTGTTTGGTTATCTTGCAATCCCGAGATAATCGTCTCCATGCTCCAAATCCATTTTAAAGCCATTTTTAAGGCATTTCGCGCATACATGAAATGAACACATTTTTCTCCAAAACTATAACAGATGCAAGCTTGTCCTGTTTGGTGGAGATAATATTTAATAAAATAAGTAGAAATCTACTAAAAGTTTCGTTTGTTTATATTGCCATCCTGAGATAATCGTCTCCATGCTCCAAAAATTATTTTAAAGCCATTTCAAAGGCATTTTGCGCATACATGAAATGAACACATTTTTCTCCAAAACTATAACACATGCAAGCTTGTCCTGTTTGGTGGAGATGATATTTAATAAAATAAGTAGAAATCCACTAAAAGTTTTGTTTGGTTATCTTGCAATCCCGAGATAATCGTCTCCATGCTCCAAATCCATTTTAAAGCCATTTTTAAGGCATTTCGCGCATACATGAAATGAACACATTTTTCTCCAAAACTATAACAGATGCAAGCTTGTCCTGTTTGGTGGAGATGATATTTAATAAAATAAGTAGAAATCCACTAAAAGTTTTGTTTGGTTATCTTGCAATCCCGAGATAATCGTCTCCATGCTCCAAATCCATTTTAAAGCCATTTTTAAGGCATTTCGTGCATACATGAAATGAACACATTTTTCTCCAAAACTATAACAGATGCAAGTTTGTCCTGTTTGGTGGAGATAATATTTAATAAAATAAGTAGAAATCTACTAAAAGTTTCGTTTGTTTATATTGCCATCCTGAGATAATCGTCTCCATGCTCCAAATCCATTTTAAAGCCATTTCAAAGGCATTTTGCGCATACATGAAATGGACACATTTTTCTCCAAAACTATAACACATGCAAGCTTGTCCTGTTTGGTGGAGATGATATTTAATAAAATAAGTAGAAATCCACTAAAAGTTTTGTTTGGTTATCTTGCAATCCCGAGATAATCGTCTCCATGCTCCAAATCCATTTTAAAGCCATTTTTAAGGCATTTCGCGCATACATGAAATGAACACATTTTTCTCCAAAACTATAACAGATGCAAGCTTGTCCTGTTTGGTGGAGATGATATTTAATAAAATAAGTAGAAATCCACTAAAAGTTTTGTTTGGTTATCTTGCAATCCCGAGATAATCGTCTCCATGCTCCAAATCCATTTTAAAGCCATTTTTAAGGCATTTCGCGCATACATGAAATGAACACATTTTTCTCCAAAACTATAACAGATGCAAGCTTGTCCTGTTTGGTGGAGATGATATTTAATAAAATAAGTAGAAATCCACTAAAAGTTTTGTTTGGTTATCTTGCAATCCCGAGATAATCGTCTCCATGCTCCAAATCCATTTTAAAGCCATTTTTAAGGCATTTCGCGCATACATGAAATGAACACATTTTTCTCCAAAACTATAACAGATGCAAGCTTGTCCTGTTTGGTGGAGATGATATTTAATAAAATAAGTAGAAATCCACTAAAAGTTTTGTTTGGTTATCTTGCAATCCTGAGATAATCGTCTCCATGCTCCAAATCCATTTTAAAGCCATTTTAAGGCATTTCGCGCATACATGAAATGAACACATTTTTCTCCAAAACTATAACAGATGCAAGCTTGTCCTGTTTGGTGGAGGTGATATTTAATAAAATAAGTAGAAATCCACTAAAAGTTTTGTTTGGTTATCTTGCAATCCCGAGATAATCGTCTCCATGCTCCAAATCCATTTTAAAGCCATTTTTAAGGCATTTCGCGCATACATGAAATGAACACATTTTTCTCCAAAACTATAACAGATGCAAGCTTGTCCTGTTTGGTGGAGATGATATTTAATAAAATAAGTAGAAATCCACTAAAAGTTTTGTTTGGTTATCTTGCAATCCCGAGATAATCGTCTCCATGCTCCAAATCCATTTTAAAGTCATTTTTAAGGCATTTCGCGCATACATGAAATGAACACATTTTTCTCCAAAACTATAACAGATGCAAGCTTGTCCTGTTTGGTGGAGATGATATTTAATAAAATAAGTAGAAATCCACTAAAAGTTTTGTTTGGTTATCTTGCAATCCCGAGATAATCGTCTCCATGCTCCAAATCCATTTTAAAGCCATTTCAAAGGCATTTTGCGCATACATGAAATGAACACATTTTTCTCCAAAACTATAACACATGCAAGCTTGTCCTGTTTGGTGGAGATGATATTTAATAAAATAAGTAGAAATCCACTAAAAGTTTTGTTTGGTTATCTTGCAATCCCGAGATAATCGTCTCCATGCTCCAAATCCATTTTAAAGCCATTTTTAAGGCATTTCGCGCATACATGAAATGAACACATTTTTCTCCAAAACTATAACAGATGCAAGCTTGTCCTGTTTGGTGGAGATGATATTTAATAAAATAAGTAGAAATCCACTAAAAGTTTTGTTTGGTTATATTGCAATCCCGAGATAATCGTCTCCATGCTCCAAATCCATTTTAAAGCCATTTTTAAGGCATTTCGCGAATACATGAAATGAACACATTTTTCTCTAAAACTATAACAGATGCAAGCTTGTCCTGTTTGGTGGAGATGATATTTAATAAAATAAGTAGAAATCCACTAAAAGTTTTGTTTGGTTATCTTGCAATCCCGAGATAATCGTCTCCATGCTCCAAATCCATTTTAAAGCCATTTTTAAGGCATTTCGCGCATACATGAAATGAACACATTTTTCTCCAAAACTATAACAGATGCAAGCTTGTCCTGTTTGGTGGAGATAATATTTAATAAAATAAGTAGAAATCCACTAAAAGTTTTGTTTGGTTATCTTGCAATCCTGAGATAATCGTCTCCATGCTCCAAATCCATTTTAAAGCCATTTCAAAGGCATTTTGCGCATACATGAAATGAACACATTTTTCTCCAAAACTATAACACATGCAAGCTTGTCCTGTTTGGTGGAGATGATATTTAATAAAATAAGTAGAAATCCACTAAAAGTTTTGTTTGGTTATCTTGCAATCCTGAGATAATCGTCTCCATGCTCCAAATCCATTTTAAAGCCATTTCAAAGGCATTTTGCGCATACATGAAATGAACACATTTTTCTCCAAAACTATAACACATGCAAGCTTGTCCTGTTTGGTGGAGATGATATTTAATAAAATAAGTAGAAATCCACTAAAAGTTTTGTTTGGTTATCTTGCAATCCCGAGATAATCGTCTCCATGCTCCAAATCCATTTTAAAGCCATTTTAAGGCATTTCGCGCATACATGAAATGAACACATTTTTCTCCAAAACTATAACAGATGCAAGCTTGTCCTGTTTGGTGGAGGTGATATTTAATAAAATAAGTAGAAATCCACTAAAAGTTTTGTTTGGTTATCTTGCAATCCCGAGATAATCGTCTCCATGCTCCAAATCCATTTTAAAGCCATTTTTAAGGCATTTCGCGCATACATGAAATGAACACATTTTTCTCCAAAACTATAACAGATGCAAGCTTGTCCTGTTTGGTGGAGATGATATTTAATAAAATAAGTAGAAATCCACTAAAAGTTTTGTTTGGTTATCTTGCAATCCCGAGATAATCGTCTCCATGCTCCAAATCCATTTTAAAGTCATTTTTAAGGCATTTCGCGCATACATGAAATGAACACATTTTTCTCCAAAACTATAACAGATGCAAGCTTGTCCTGTTTGGTGGAGATGATATTTAATAAAATAAGTAGAAATCCACTAAAAGTTTTGTTTGGTTATCTTGCAATCCCGAGATAATCGTCTCCATGCTCCAAATCCATTTTAAAGCCATTTCAAAGGCATTTTGCGCATACATGAAATGAACACATTTTTCTCCAAAACTATAACACATGCAAGCTTGTCCTGTTTGGTGGAGATGATATTTAATAAAATAAGTAGAAATCCACTAAAAGTTTTGTTTGGTTATCTTGCAATCCCGAGATAATCGTCTCCATGCTCCAAATCCATTTTAAAGCCATTTTTAAGGCATTTCGCGCATACATGAAATGAACACATTTTTTTCCAAAACTATAACAGATGCAAGCTTGTCCTGTTTGGTGGAGATGATATTTAATAAAATAAGTAGAAATCCACTAAAAGTTTTGTTTGGTTATATTGCAATCCCGAGATAATCGTCTCCATGCTCCAAATCCATTTTAAAGCCATTTTTAAGGCATTTCGCGAATACATGAAATGAACACATTTTTCTCTAAAACTATAACAGATGCAAGCTTGTCCTGTTTGGTGGAGATGATATTTAATAAAATAAGTAGAAATCCACTAAAAGTTTTGTTTGGTTATCTTGCAATCCCGAGATAATCGTCTCCATGCTCCAAATCCATTTTAAAGCCATTTTTAAGGCATTTCGCGCATACATGAAATGAACACATTTTTCTCCAAAACTATAACAGATGCAAGCTTGTCCTGTTTGGTGGAGATAATATTTAATAAAATAAGTAGAAATCTACTAAAAGTTTCGTTTGTTTATATTGCCATCCTGAGATAATCGTCTCCATGCTCCAAATCCATTTTAAAGCCATTTCAAAGGCATTTTGCGCATACATGAAATGAACACATTTTTCTCCAAAACTATAACACATGCAAGCTTGTCCTGTTTGGTGGAGATGATATTTAATAAAATAAGTAGAAATCCACTAAAAGTTTTGTTTGGTTATCTTGCAATCCCGAGATAATCGTCTCCATGCTCCAAATCCATTTTAAAGCCATTTTTAAGGCATTTCGCGCATACATGAAATGAACACATTTTTCTCCAAAACTATAACAGATGCAAGCTTGTCCTGTTTGGTGGAGATGATATTTAATAAAATAAGTAGAAATCCACTAAAAGTTTTGTTTGGTTATCTTGCAATCCCGAGATAATCGTCTCCATGCTCCAAATCCATTTTAAAGCCATTTTTAAGGCATTTCGCGCATACATGAAATGAACACATTTTTCTCCAAAACTATAACAGATGCAAGCTTGTCCTGTTTGGTGGAGATAATATTTAATAAAATAAGTAGAAATCTACTAAAAGTTTCGTTTGTTTATATTGCCATCCTGAGATAATCGTCTCCATGCTCCAAATCCATTTTAAAGCCATTTCAAAGGCATTTTGCGCATACATGAAATGAACACATTTTTCTCCAAAACTATAACACATGCAAGCTTGTCCTGTTTGGTGGAGATGATATTTAATAAAATAAGTAGAAATCCACTAAAAGTTTTGTTTGGTTATCTTGCAATCCCGAGATAATCGTCTCCATGCTCCAAATCCATTTTAAAGCCATTTTTAAGGCATTTCGCGCATACATGAAATGAACACATTTTTCTCCAAAACTATAACAGATGCAAGCTTGTCCTGTTTGGTGGAGATGATATTTAATAAAATAAGTAGAAATCCACTAAAAGTTTTGTTTGGTTATCTTGCAATCCCGAGATAATCGTCTCCATGCTCCAAATCCATTTTAAAGCCATTTTTAAGGCATTTCGCGCATACATGAAATGAACACATTTTTCTCCAAAACTATAACAGATGCAAGCTTGTCCTGTTTGGTGGAGATAATATTTAATAAAATAAGTAGAAATCTACTAAAAGTTTCGTTTGTTTATATTGCCATCCTGAGATAATCGTCTCCATGCTCCAAATCCATTTTAAAGCCATTTCAAAGGCATTTTGCGCATACATGAAATGAACACATTTTTCTCCAAAACTATAACACATGCAAGCTTGTCCTGTTTGGTGGAGATGATATTTAATAAAATAAGTAGAAATCCACTAAAAGTTTTGTTTGGTTATCTTGCAATCCCGAGATAATCGTCTCCATGCTCCAAATCCATTTTAAAGCCATTTTTAAGGCATTTCGCGCATACATGAAATGAACACATTTTTCTCCAAAACTATAACAGATGCAAGCTTGTCCTGTTTGGTGGAGATGATATTTAATAAAATAAGTAGAAATCCACTAAAAGTTTTGTTTGGTTATCTTGCAATCCCGAGATAATCGTCTCCATGCTCCAAATCCATTTTAAAGCCATTTTTAAGGCATTTCGCGCATACATGAAATGAACACATTTTTCTCCAAAACTATAACAGATGCAAGCTTGTCCTGTTTGGTGGAGATGATATTTAATAAAATAAGTAGAAATTTACTAAAAGTTTTGTTTGGTTATCTTGCAATCCCGAGATAATCGTCTCCATGCTCCAAATCCATTTTAAAGCCATTTTTAAGGCATTTCGCGCATACATGAAATGAACACATTTTTCTCCAAAACTATAACAGATGCAAGCTTGTCCTGTTTGGTGGAGATGATATTTAATAAAATAAGTAGAAATCCACTAAAAGTTTTGTTTGGTTATCTTGCAATCCCGAGATAATCGTCTCCATGCTCCAAATCCATTTTAAAGCCATTTCAAAGGCATTTTGCGCATACATGAAATGAACACATTTTTCTCCAAAACTATAACACATGCAAGCTTGTCCTGTTTGGTGGAGATGATATTTAATAAAATAAGTAGAAATCCACTAAAAGTTTTGTTTGGTTATCTTGCAATCCCGAGATAATCGTCTCCATGCTCCAAATCCATTTTAAAGCCATTTTAAGGCATTTCGCGCATACATGAAATGAACACATTTTTCTCCAAAACTATAACAGATGCAAGCTTGTCCTGTTTGGTGGAGATGATATTTAATAAAATAAGTAGAAATCCACTAAAAGTTTTGTTTGGTTATCTTGCAATCCCGAGATAATCGTCTCCATGCTCCAAATCCATTTTAAAGCCATTTTTAAGGCATTTCGCGCATACATGAAATGAACACATTTTTCTCCAAAACTATAACAGATGCAAGCTTGTCCTGTTTGGTGGAGATGATATTTAATAAAATAAGTAGAAATCCACTAAAAGTTTTGTTTGGTTATCTTGCAATCCCGAGATAATCGTCTCCATGCTCCAAATCCATTTTAAAGTCATTTTTAAGGCATTTCGTGCATACATGAAATGAACACATTTTTCTCCAAAACTATAACAGATGCAAGCTTGTCCTGTTTGGTGGAGATGATATTTAATAAAATAAGTAGAAATCCACTAAAAGTTTTGTTTGGTTATCTTGCAATCCCGAGATAATCGTCTCCATGCTCCAAATCCATTTTAAAGCCATTTCAAAGGCATTTTGCGCATACATGAAATGAACACATTTTTCTCCAAAACTATAACACATGCAAGCTTGTCCTGTTTGGTGGAGATGATATTTAATAAAATAAGTAGAAATCCACTAAAAGTTTTGTTTGGTTATCTTGCAATCCCGAGATAATCGTCTCCATGCTCCAAATCCATTTTAAAGCCATTTTTAAGGCATTTCGCGCATACATGAAATGAACACATTTTTCTCCAAAACTATAACAGATGCAAGCTTGTCCTGTTTGGTGGAGATGATATTTAATAAAATAAGTAGAAATCCACTAAAAGTTTTGTTTGGTTATATTGCAATCCCGAGATAATCGTCTCCATGCTCCAAATCCATTTTAAAGCCATTTTTAAGGCATTTCGCGAATACATGAAATGAACACATTTTTCTCTAAAACTATAACAGATGCAAGCTTGTCCTGTTTGGTGGAGATGATATTTAATAAAATAAGTAGAAATCCACTAAAAGTTTTGTTTGGTTATCTTGCAATCCCGAGATAATCGTCTCCATGCTCCAAATCCATTTTAAAGCCATTTTTAAGGCATTTCGCGCATACATGAAATGAACACATTTTTCTCCAAAACTATAACAGATGCAAGCTTGTCCTGTTTGGTGGAGATGATATTTAATAAAATAAGTAGAAATCCACTAAACGTTTTGTTTGGTTATCTTGCAATCCCGAGATAATCGTCTCCATGCTCCAAATCCATTTTAAAGCCATTTTTAAGGCATTTCGCGCATACATGAAATGAACACATTTTTCTCCAAAACTATAACAGATGCAAGCTTGTCCTGTTTGGTGGAGATGATATTTAATAAAATAAGTAGAAATCCACTAAAAGTTTTGTTTGGTTATCTTGCAATCCCGAGATAATCGTCTCCATGCTCCAAATCCATTTTAAAGCCATTTTTAAGGCATTTCGCGCATACATGAAATGAACACATTTTTCTCCAAAACTATAACAGATGCAAGCTTGTCCTGTTTGGTGGAGATGATATTTAATAAAATAAGTAGAAATCCACTAAAAGTTTTGTTTGGTTATCTTGCAATCCCGAGATAATCGTCTCCATGCTCCAAATCCATTTTAAAGCCATTTTTAAGGCATTTCGCGCATACATGAAATGAACACATTTTTCTCCAAAACTATAACAGATGCAAGCTTGTCCTGTTTGGTGGAGATAATATTTAATAAAATAAGTAGAAATCTACTAAAAGTTTCGTTTGTTTATATTGCCATCCTGAGATAATCGTCTCCATGCTCCAAATCCATTTTAAAGCCATTTCAAAGGCATTTTGCGCATACATGAAATGAACACATTTTTCTCCAAAACTATAACACATGCAAGCTTGTCCTGTTTGGTGGAGATGATATTTAATAAAATAAGTAGAAATCCACTAAAAGTTTTGTTTGGTTATCTTGCAATCCCGAGATAATCGTCTCCATGCTCCAAATCCATTTTAAAGCCATTTTTAAGGCATTTCGCGCATACATGAAATGAACACATTTTTCTCCAAAACTATAACAGATGCAAGCTTGTCCTGTTTGGTGGAGATGATATTTAATAAAATAAGTAGAAATCCACTAAAAGTTTTGTTTGGTTATCTTGCAATCCCGAGATAATCGTCTCCATGCTCCAAATCCATTTTAAAGCCATTTTTAAGGCATTTCGCGCATACATGAAATGAACACATTTTTCTCCAAAACTATAACAGATGCAAGCTTGTCCTGTTTGGTGGAGATAATATTTAATAAAATAAGTAGAAATCTACTAAAAGTTTCGTTTGTTTATATTGCCATCCTGAGATAATCGTCTCCATGCTCCAAATCCATTTTAAAGCCATTTCAAAGGCATTTTGCGCATACATGAAATGAACACATTTTTCTCCAAAACTATAACACATGCAAGCTTGTCCTGTTTGGTGGAGATGATATTTAATAAAATAAGTAGAAATCCACTAAAAGTTTTGTTTGGTTATCTTGCAATCCCGAGATAATCGTCTCCATGCTCCAAATCCATTTTAAAGCCATTTTTAAGGCATTTCGCGCATACATGAAATGAACACATTTTTCTCCAAAACTATAACAGATGCAAGCTTGTCCTGTTTGGTGGAGATGATATTTAATAAAATAAGTAGAAATCCACTAAAAGTTTTGTTTGGTTATCTTGCAATCCCGAGATAATCGTCTCCATGCTCCAAATCCATTTTAAAGCCATTTTTAAGGCATTTCGCGCATACATGAAATGAACACATTTTTCTCCAAAACTATAACAGATGCAAGCTTGTCCTGTTTGGTGGAGATGATATTTAATAAAATAAGTAGAAATCCACTAAAAGTTTTGTTTGGTTATCTTGCAATCCCGAGATAATCGTCTCCATGCTCCAAATCCATTTTAAAGCCATTTCAAAGGCATTTTGCGCATACATGAAATGAACACATTTTTCTCCAAAACTATAACACATGCAAGCTTGTCCTGTTTGGTGGAGATGATATTTAATAAAATAAGTAGAAATCAACTAAAAGTTTTGTTTGGTTATCTTGCAATCCCGAGATAATCGTCTCCATGCTCCAAATCCATTTTAAAGCCATTTTAAGGCATTTCGCGCATACATGAAATGAACACATTTTTCTCCAAAACTATAACAGATGCAAGCTTGTCCTGTTTGGTGGAGATGATATTTAATAAAATAAGTAGAAATCCACTAAAAGTTTTGTTTGGTTATCTTGCAATCCCGAGATAATCGTCTCCATGCTCCAAATCCATTTTAAAGCCATTTTTAAGGCATTTCGCGCATACATGAAATGAACACATTTTTCTCCAAAACTATAACAGATGCAAGCTTGTCCTGTTTGGTGGAGATGATATTTAATAAAATAAGTAGAAATCCACTAAAAGTTTTGTTTGGTTATCTTGCAATCCCGAGATAATCGTCTCCATGCTCCAAATCCATTTTAAAGTCATTTTTAAGGCATTTCGCGCATACATGAAATGAACACATTTTTCTCCAAAACTATAACAGATGCAAGCTTGTCCTGTTTGGTGGAGATGATATTTAATAAAATAAGTAGAAATCCACTAAAAGTTTTGTTTGGTTATCTTGCAATCCCGAGATAATCGTCTCCATGCTCCAAATCCATTTTAAAGCCATTTCAAAGGCATTTTGCGCATACATGAAATGAACACATTTTTCTCCAAAACTATAACACATGCAAGCTTGTCCTGTTTGGTGGAGATGATATTTAATAAAATAAGTAGAAATCCACTAAAAGTTTTGTTTGGTTATCTTGCAATCCCGAGATAATTGTCTCCATGCTCCAAATCCATTTTAAAGCCATTTTTAAGGCATTTCGCGCATACATGAAATGAACACATTTTTCTCCAAAACTATAACAGATGCAAGCTTGTCCTGTTTGGTGGAGATGATATTTAATAAAATAAGTAGAAATCCACTAAAAGTTTTGTTTGGTTATATTGCAATCCCGAGATAATCGTCTCCATGCTCCAAATCCATTTTAAAGCCATTTTTAAGGCATTTCGCGAATACATGAAATGAACACATTTTTCTCTAAAACTATAACAGATGCAAGCTTGTCCTGTTTGGTGGAGATGATATTTAATAAAATAAGTAGAAATCCACTAAAAGTTTTGTTTGGTTATCTTGCAATCCCGAGATAATCGTCTCCATGCTCCAAATCCATTTTAAAGCCATTTTTAAGGCATTTCGCGCATACATGAAATGAACACATTTTTCTCCAAAACTATAACAGATGCAAGCTTGTCCTGTTTGGTGGAGATGATATTTAATAAAATAAGTAGAAATCCACTAAAAGTTTTGTTTGGTTATCTTGCAATCCCGAGATAATCGTCTCCATGCTCCAAATCCATTTTAAAGCCATTTTTAAGGCATTTCGCGCATACATGAAATGAACACATTTTTCTCCAAAACTATAACAGATGCAAGCTTGTCCTGTTTGGTGGAGATGATATTTAATAAAATAAGTAGAAATCCACTAAAAGTTTTGTTTGGTTATCTTGCAATCCCGAGATAATCGTCTCCATGCTCCAAATCCATTTTAAAGCCATTTTTAAGGCATTTCGCGCATACATGAAATGAACACATTTTTCTCCAAAACTATAACAGATGCAAGCTTGTCCTGTTTAGTGGAGATGATATTTAATAAAATAAGTAGAAATCCACTAAAAGTTTTGTTTGGTTATCTTGCAATCCCGAGATAATCGTCTCCATGCTCCAAATCCATTTTAAAGCCATTTTTAAGGCATTTCGCGCATACATGAAATGAACACATTTTTCTCCAAAACTATAACAGATGCAAGCTTGTCCTGTTTGGTGGAGATAATATTTAATAAAATAAGTAGAAATCTACTAAAAGTTTCGTTTGTTTATATTGCCATCCTGAGATAATCGTCTCCATGCTCCAAATCCATTTTAAAGCCATTTCAAAGGCATTTTGCGCATACATGAAATGAAAACATTTTTCTCCAAAACTATAACACATGCAAGCTTGTCCTGTTTGGTGGAGATGATATTTAATAAAATAAGAAGAAATCCACTAAAAGTTTTGTTTGGTTATCTTGCAATCCCGAGATAATCGTCTCCATGCTCCAAATCCATTTTAAAGCCATTTTTAAGGCATTTCGCGCATACATGAAATGAACACATTTTTCTCCAAAACTATAACAGATGCAAGCTTGTCCTGTTTGGTGGAGATGATATTTAATAAAATAAGTAGAAATCCACTAAAAGTTTTGTTTGGTTATCTTGCAATCCCGAGATAATCGTCTCCATGCTCCAAATCCATTTTAAAGCCATTTTTAAGGCATTTCGCGCATACATGAAATGAACACATTTTTCTCCAAAACTATAACAGATGCAAGCTTGTCCTGTTTGGTGGAGATGATATTTAATAAAATAAGTAGAAATCCACTAAAAGTTTTGTTTGGTTATCTTGCAATCCCGAGATAATCGTCTCCATGCTCCAAATCCATTTTAAAGTCATTTTTAAGGCATTTCGCGCATACATGAAATGAACACATTTTTCTCCAAAACTATAACAGATGCAAGCTTGTCCTGTTTGGTGGAGATGATATTTAATAAAATAAGTAGAAATCCACTAAAAGTTTTGTTTGGTTATCTTGCAATCCCGAGATAATCGTCTCCATGCTCCAAATCCATTTTAAAGCCATTTCAAAGGCATTTTGCGCATACATGAAATGAACACATTTTTCTCCAAAACTATAACACATGCAAGCTTGTCCTGTTTGGTGGAGATGATATTTAATAAAATAAGTAGAAATCCACTAAAAGTTTTGTTTGGTTATCTTGCAATCCCGAGATAATCGTCTCCATGCTCCAAATCCATTTTAAAGCCATTTTTAAGGCATTTCGCGCATACATGAAATGAACACATTTTTCTCCAAAACTATAACAGATGCAAGCTTGTCCTGTTTGGTGGAGATGATATTTAATAAAATAAGTAGAAATCCACTAAAAGTTTTGTTTGGTTATATTGCAATCCCGAGATAATCGTCTCCATGCTCCAAATCCATTTTAAAGCCATTTTTAAGGCATTTCGCGAATACATGAAATGAACACATTTTTCTCTAAAACTATAACAGATGCAAGCTTGTCCTGTTTGGTGGAGATGATATTTAATAAAATAAGTAGAAATCCACTAAAAGTTTTGTTTGGTTATCTTGCAATCCCGAGATAATCGTCTCCATGCTCCAAATCCATTTTAAAGCCATTTTTAAGGCATTTCGCGCATACATGAAATGAACACATTTTTCTCCAAAACTATAACAGATGCAAGCTTGTCCTGTTTGGTGGAGATGATATTTAATAAAATAAGTAGAAATCCACTAAAAGTTTTGTTTGGTTATCTTGCAATCCCGAGATAATCGTCTCCATGCTCCAAATCCATTTTAAAGCCATTTTTAAGGCATTTCGCGCATACATGAAATGAACACATTTTTCTCCAAAACTATAACAGATGCAAGCTTGTCCTGTTTGGTGGAGATGATATTTAATAAAATAAGTAGAAATCCACTAAAAGTTTTGTTTGGTTATCTTGCAATCCCGAGATAATCGTCTCCATGCTCCAAATCCATTTTAAAGCCATTTTTAAGGCATTTCGCGCATACATGAAATGAACACATTTTTCTCCAAAACTATAACAGATGCAAGCTTGTCCTGTTTAGTGGAGATGATATTTAATAAAATAAGTAGAAATCCACTAAAAGTTTTGTTTGGTTATCTTGCAATCCCGAGATAATCGTCTCCATGCTCCAAATCCATTTTAAAGCCATTTTTAAGGCATTTCGCGCATACATGAAATGAACACATTTTTCTCCAAAACTATAACAGATGCAAGCTTGTCCTGTTTGGTGGAGATAATATTTAATAAAATAAGTAGAAATCTACTAAAAGTTTCGTTTGTTTATATTGCCATCCTGAGATAATCGTCTCCATGCTCCAAATCCATTTTAAAGCCATTTCAAAGGCATTTTGCGCATACATGAAATGAAAACATTTTTCTCCAAAACTATAACACATGCAAGCTTGTCCTGTTTGGTGGAGATGATATTTAATAAAATAAGAAGAAATCCACTAAAAGTTTTGTTTGGTTATCTTGCAATCCCGAGATAATCGTCTCCATGCTCCAAATCCATTTTAAAGCCATTTTTAAGGCATTTCGCGCATACATGAAATGAACACATTTTTCTCCAAAACTATAACAGATGCAAGCTTGTCCTGTTTGGTGGAGATGATATTTAATAAAATAAGTAGAAATCCACTAAAAGTTTTGTTTGGTTATCTTGCAATCCCGAGATAATCGTCTCCATGCTCCAAATCCATTTTAAAGCCATTTTTAAGGCATTTCGCGCATACATGAAATGAACACATTTTTCTCCAAAACTATAACAGATGCAAGCTTGTCCTGTTTGGTGGAGATGATATTTAACAAAATAAGTAGAAATCCACTAAAAGTTTTGTTTGGTTATCTTGCAATCCCGAGATAATCGTCTCCATGCTCCAAATCCATTTTAAAGTCATTTTTAAGGCATTTCGCGCATACATGAAATGAACACATTTTTCTCCAAAACTATAACAGATGCAAGCTTGTCCTGTTTGGTGGAGATGATATTTAATAAAATAAGTAGAAATCCACTAAAAGTTTTGTTTGGTTATCTTGCAATCCCGAGATAATCGTCTCCATGCTCCAAATCCATTTTAAAGCCATTTCAAAGGCATTTTGCGCATACATGAAATGAACACATTTTTCTCCAAAACTATAACACATGCAAGCTTGTCCTGTTTGGTGGAGATGATATTTAATAAAATAAGTAGAAATCCTTTAAAAGTTTTGTTTGGTTATCTTGCAATCCCGAGATAATCGTCTCCATGCTCCAAATCCATTTTAAAGCCATTTTTAAGGCATTTCGCGCATACATGAAATGAACACATTTTTCTCCAAAACTATAACAGATGCAAGCTTGTCCTGGAGAAAAATGTGTTCATTTCATGTATGCGCGAAATGCCTTAAAAATGGCTTTAAAATGGATTTGGAGCATGGAGACGATTATCTCGGGATTGCAATATAACCAAACAAAACTTTTAGTGGATTTCTACTTATTTTATTAAATATCATCTCCACCAAACAGGACAAGCTTGCATCTGTTATAGTTTTGGAGAAAAATGTGTTCATTTCATGTATGCGCGAAATGCCTTAAAAATGGCTTTAAAATGGATTTGGAGCATGGAGACGATTATCTCGGGATTGCAAGATAACCAAACAAAACTTTTAGTGGATTTCTACTTATTTTATTAAATATCATCTCCACCAAACAGGACAAGCTTGCATCTGTTATAGTTTTGGAGAAAAATGTGTTCATTTCATGTATGCGCGAAATGCCTTAAAAATGGCTTTAAAATGGATTTGGAGCATGGAGACGATTATCTCGGGATTGCAATATAACCAAACAAAACTTTTAGTGGATTTCTACTTATTTTATTAAATATCATCTCCACCAAACAGGACAAGCTTGCATCTGTTATAGTTTTGGAGAAAAATGTGTTCATTTCATGTATGCGCGAAATGCCTTAAAAATGGCTTTAAAATGGATTTGGAGCATGGAGACGATTATCTCGGGATTGCAAGATAACCAAACAAAACTTTTAGTGGATTTCTACTTATTTTATTAAATATCATCTCCACCAAACAGGACAAGCTTGCATCTGTTATAGTTTTGGAGAAAAATGTGTTCATTTCATGTATGCGCGAAATGCCTTAAAAATGGCTTTAAAATGGATTTGGAGCATGGAGACGATTATCTCGGGATTGCAAGATAACCAAACAAAACTTTTAGTGGATTTCTACTTATTTTATTAAATATCATCTCCACCAAACAGGACAAGCTTGCATCTGTTATAGTTTTGGAGAAAAATGTGTTCATTTCATGTATGCGCGAAATGCCTTAAAAATGGCTTTAAAATGGATTTGGAGCATGGAGACGATTATCTCGGGATTGCAAGATAACCAAACAAAACTTTTAGTGGATTTCTACTTATTTTATTAAATATCATCTCCACCAAACAGGACAAGCTTGCATCTGTTATAGTTTTGGAGAAAAATGTGTTCATTTCATGTATGCGCGAAATGCCTTAAAAATGGCTTTAAAATGGATTTGGAGCATGGAGACGATTATCTCGGGATTGCAATATAACCAAACAAAACTTTTAGTGGATTTCTACTTATTTTATTAAATATCATCTCCACCAAACAGGACAAGCTTGCATCTGTTATAGTTTTGGAGAAAAATGTGTTCATTTCATGTATGCGCGAAATGCCTTAAAAATGGCTTTAAAATGGATTTGGAGCATGGAGACGATTATCTCGGGATTGCAAGATAACCAAACAAAACTTTTAGTGGATTTTCTACTTATTTTATTAAATATCATCTCCACCAAACAGGACAAGCTTGCATCTGTTATAGTTTTGGAGAAAAATGTGTTCATTTCATGTATGCGCGAAATGCCTTAAAAATGGCTTTAAAATGGATTTGGAGCATGGAGACGATTATCTCGGGATTGCAAGATAACCAAACAAAACTTTTAGTGGATTTCTACTTATTTTATTAAATATCATCTCCACCAAACAGGACAAGCTTGCATCTGTTTATAGTTTTGGAGAAAAATGTGTTCATTTCATGTATGCGCGAAATGCCTTAAAAATGGCTTTAAAATGGATTTGGAGCATGGAGGACGATTATCTCGGGATTGCAAGATAACCAAACAAAACTTTTAGTGGATTTCTACTTATTTTATTAAATATCATCTCCACCAAACAGGACAAGCTTGCATCTGTTATAGTTTTGGAGAAAAATGTGTTCATTTCATGTATGCGCGAAATGCCTTAAAAATGGCTTTAAAATGGATTTGGAGCATGGAGACGATTATCTCGGGATTGCAATATAACCAAACAAAACTTTTAGTGGATTTCTACTTATTTTATTAAATATCATCTCCACCAAACAGGACAAGCTTGCATCTGTTATAGTTTTTGGAGAAAAATGTGTTCATTTCATGTATGCGCGAAATGCCTTAAAAATGGCTTTAAAATGGATTTGGAGCATGGAGACGATTATCTCGGGATTGCAAGATAAACCAAACAAAACTTTTAGTGGATTTCTACTTATTTTATTAAATATCATCTCCACCAAACAGGACAAGCTTGCATCTGTTATAGTTTTGGAGAAAAATGTGTTCATTTCATGTATGCGCGAAATGCCTTAAAAATGGCTTATAAAATGGATTTGGAGCATGGAGACGATTATCTCGGGATTGCAAGATAACCAAACAAACTTTTAGTGGATTTCTACTTATTTTATTAAATATCATCTCCACCAAACAGGACAAGCTTGCATCTGTTATAGTTTTGGAGAAAAATGTGTTCATTTCATGTATGCGCGAAATGCCTTAAAAATGGCTTTAAAATGGATTTGGAGCATGGAGACGATTATCTCGGGATTGCAGATAACCAAACAAAACTTTTAGTGGATTTCTACTTATTTTATTAAATATCATCTCCACCAAACAGGACAAGCTTGCATCTGTTATAGTTTTGGAGAAAAATGTGTTCATTTCATGTATGCGCGAAATGCCTTAAAAATGGCTTTAAAATGGATTTGGAGCATGGAGACGATTATCTCGGGATTGCAATATAACCAAACAAAACTTTTAGTGGATTTCTACTTATTTTATTAAATATCATCTCCACCAAACAGGACAAGCTTGCATCTGTTATAGTTTTGGAGAAAAATGTGTTCATTTCATGTATGCGCGAAATGCCTTAAAAATGGCTTTAAAATGGATTTGGAGCATGGAGACGATTATCTCGGGATTGCAAGATAACCAAACAAAACTTTTAGTGGATTTCTACTTATTTTATTAAATATCATCTCCACCAAACAGGACAAGCTTGCATCTGTTATAGTTTTGGAGAAAAATGTGTTCATTTCATGTATGCGCGAAATGCCTTAAAAATGGCTTTAAAATGGATTTGGAGCATGGAGACGATTATCTCGGGATTGCAAGATAACCAAACAAAACTTTTAGTGGATTTCTACTTATTTTATTAAATATCATCTCCACCAAACAGGACAAGCTTGCATCTGTTATAGTTTTGGAGAAAAATGTGTTCATTTCATGTATGCGCGAAATGCCTTAAAAATGGCTTTAAAATGGATTTGGAGCATGGAGACGATTATCTCGGGATTGCAAGATAACCAAACAAAACTTTTAGTGGATTTCTACTTATTTTATTAAATATCATCTCCACCAAACAGGACAAGCTTGCATCTGTTATAGTTTTGGAGAAAAATGTGTTCATTTCATGTATGCGCGAAATGCCTTAAAAATGGCTTTAAAATGGATTTGGAGCATGGAGACGATTATCTCGGGATTGCAATATAACCAAACAAAACTTTTAGTGGATTTCTACTTATTTTATTAAATATCATCTCCACCAAACAGGACAAGCTTGCATCTGTTATAGTTTTGGAGAAAAATGTGTTCATTTCATGTATGCGCGAAATGCCTTAAAAATGGCTTTAAAATGGATTTGGAGCATGGAGACGATTATCTCGGGATTGCAAGATAACCAAACAAAACATTTAGTGGATTTCTACTTATTTTATTAAATATCATCTCCACCAAACAGGACAAGCTTGCATCTGTTATAGTTTTGGAGAAAAATGTGTTCATTTCATGTATGCGCGAAATGCCTTAAAAATGGCTTTAAAATGGATTTGGAGCATGGAGACGATTATCTCGGGATTGCAAGATAACCAAACAAAACTTTTAGTGGATTTCTACTTATTTTTATTAAATATCATCTCCACCAAACAGGACAAGCTTGCATCTGTTATAGTTTTGGAGAAAAATGTGTTCATTTCATGTATGCGCGAAATGCCTTAAAAATGGCTTTAAAATGGATTTGGAGCATGGAGACGATTATCTCGGGATTGCAAGATAACCAAACAAAACTTTTAGTGGATTTCTACTTATTTTATTAAATATCATCTCCACCAAACAGGACAAGCTTGCATCTGTTATAGTTTTGGAGAAAAATGTGTTCATTTCATGTATGCGCGAAATGCCTTAAAAATGGCTTTAAAATGGATTTGGAGCATGGAGACGATTATCTCGGGATTGCAATATAACCAAACAAAACTTTTAGTGGATTTCTACTTATTTTATTAAATATCATCTCCACCAAACAGGACAAGCTTGCATCTGTTATAGTTTTGGAGAAAAATGTGTTCATTTCATGTATGCGCGAAATGCCTTAAAAATGGCTTTAAAATGGATTTGGAGCATGGAGACGATTATCTCGGGATTGCAAGATAACCAAACAAAACTTTTAGTGGATTTCTACTTATTTTATTAAATATCATCTCCACCAAACAGGACAAGCTTGCATCTGTTATAGTTTTGGAGAAAAATGTGTTCATTTCATGTATGCGCGAAATGCCTTAAAAATGGCTTTAAAATGGATTTGGAGCATGGAGACGATTATCTCGGGATTGCAAGATAACCAAACAAAACTTTTAGTGGATTTCTACTTATTTTATTAAATATCATCTCCACCAAACAGGACAAGCTTGCATCTGTTATAGTTTTGGAGAAAAATGTGTTCATTTCATGTATGCGCGAAATGCCTTAAAAATGGCTTTAAAATGGATTTGGAGCATGGAGACGATTATCTCGGGATTGCAAGATAACCAAACAAAACTTTTAGTGGATTTCTACTTATTTTATTAAATATCATCTCCCACCAAACAGGACAAGCTTGCATCTGTTATAGTTTTGGAGAAAAATGTGTTCATTTCATGTATGCGCGAAATGCCTTAAAAATGGCTTTAAAATGGATTTGGAGCATGGAGACGATTATCTCGGGATTGCAATATAACCAAACAAAACTTTAGTGGATTTCTACTTATTTTATTAAATATCATCTCCACCAAACAGGACAAGCTTGCATCTGTTATAGTTTTGGAGAAAAATGTGTTCATTTCATGTATGCGCGAAATGCCTTAAAAATGGCTTTAAATGGATTTGGAGCATGGAGACGATTATCTCGGGATTGCAAGATAACCAAACAAAACTTTTAGTGGATTTCTACTTATTTTATTAAATATCATCTCCACCAAACAGGACAAGCTTGCATCTGTTATAGTTTTGGAGAAAAATGTGTTCATTTCATGTATGCGCGAAATGCCTTAAAAATGGCTTTAAAATGGATTTGGAGCATGGAGACGATTATCTCGGGATTGCAAGATAACCAAACAAAACTTTTAGTGGATTTCTACTTATTTTATTAAATATCATCTCCACCAAACAGGACAAGCTTGCATCTGTTATAGTTTTGGAGAAAAATGTGTTCATTTCATGTATGCGCGAAATGCCTTAAAAATGGCTTTAAAATGGATTTGGAGCATGGAGACGATTATCTCGGGATTGCAAGATAACCAAACAAAACTTTTAGTGGATTTCTACTTATTTTATTAAATATCATCTCCACCAAACAGGACAAGCTTGCATCTGTTATAGTTTTGGAGAAAAATGTGTTCATTTCATGTATGCGCGAAATGCCTTAAAAATGGCTTTAAAATGGATTTGGAGCATGGAGACGATTATCTCGGGATTGCAAGATAACCAAACAAAACTTTTAGTGGATTTCTACTTATTTTATTAAATATCATCTCCACCAAACAGGACAAGCTTGCATCTGTTATAGTTTTGGAGAAAAATGTGTTCATTTCATGTATGCGCGAAATGCCTTAAAAATGGCTTTAAAATGGGATTTGGAGCATGGAGACGATTATCTCGGGATTGCAAGATAACCAAACAAAACTTTTAGTGGATTTCTACTTATTTTATTAAATATCATCTCCACCAAACAGGACAAGCTTGCATCTGTTATAGTTTTGGAGAAAAATGTGTTCATTTCATGTATGCGCGAAATGCCTTAAAAATGGCTTTAAATGGATTTGGAGCATGGAGACGATTATCTCGGGATTGCAAGATAACCAAACAAAACTTTTAGTGGATTTCTACTTATTTTATTAAATATCATCTCCACCAAACAGGACAAGCTTGCATCTGTTATAGTTTTGGAGAAAAATGTGTTCATTTCATGTATGCGCGAAATGCCTTAAAAATGGCTTTAAAATGGATTTGGAGCATGGAGACGATTATCTCGGGATTGCAAGATAACCAAAACAAAACTTTAGTGGGATTTCTACTTATTTTTATTAAATATCATCTCCACCAAACAGGACAAGCTTGCATCTGTTATAGTTTTGGAGAAAAATGTGTTCATTTTCATGTATGCGCGAAATGCCTTAAAAATGGCTTTAAAATGGATTTGGAGCATGGAGACGATTATCTCGGGGATTGCAAGATAACCAAACAAAAACTTTTAGTGGATTTCTACTTATTTTATTAAATATTCATCTCCACCAAACAGGACAATCTTGCATCTGTTATAGTTTTGGAGAAAAATGTGTTCATTTCATGTATGCGCGAAATGCCTTAAAAATGGCTTTAAAATGGATTTGGAGCATGGAGACGATTATCTCGGGATTGCAATATAACCAAACAAAACTTTTAGTGGATTTCTACTTATTTTATTAAATATCATCTCCACCAAACAG
>NW_027443055.1:0-62208 GCF_048569485.1 Anomaloglossus baeobatrachus
TTGGAGCCCTGCGGGTTGGGGAGTTGGTATCGCCCAGTAAGGCGTTCCCCGGGGGCTTGGATTGGGGTGACATTGTCAGTGGAAAACGGAGTTGAATTTTGGATTAGGAAATCGAAAACTGATCAGAGAGGTGTGGGTAGACTAGTCCGTTTGGGGATGGTTGTGGCATCTGATATGTGCCCGTTCAAGTGTCTCGGGAATTTTCAACAGATCCGTCCGAAGGTGGATGGCCCCTTATTATGTCACGAGGATGGGTCCTTTTTATCGAGATACCAATTTGTGAGTGTTTTTAGGGCATGTTTGAAGTCGTTGGGGTTAGATCCGAAGTCTTTCGGATTGGGGCAGCGACGGAGGCCTCTATATGCGGCCTACCGGAGGAGACAGTTAAGCAGATTGGTAGGTGGAAGTCGCAGCGCTTTAAGTCGTATGTACGTCCCCAGGTGGTTGTTGGCAATTGAGGGGAAAAGGGGGGGGTATTAGGGTAGCAATGGGGGGGGGAGAGTGTGTGTTTTTTGTCAATTTGGTTTGGTGAGGCAATAAAATGGTGTCGTCTGTACATTTTGTATTGCAGAAGCACCCCCCCTTCCTTCCCTGGTCTGGATCCTTGGCCACTCTTATGTGTATTGGGGAGCCCGACGAGCGGACGCGAGATGGAACGGGAGACAGCTAGGTTTTGAGAAGGACCTGGCTCTCGTGCGATGGCTCGGTGTTCGGGGGTTAGGGTGGAACAGGGTGTTGCAGGAGGTGCATAGATACGCCCGGTTGGATAGACCTCCTGACATCTTAGTGTTGCATGCCGGGGGGAATGATTTGGGTGGGCGTCCTTTTCGAATCTTGATAAAGGACATCAAACATGATTTGTTACGGTTATGGGTGTCGTTTCCAGGTCTAACGATAGTCTGGTCGGAGATAGTAGCGAGAAAGAGTTGGCAGAAAGCGCGGTCAGTTGACAGGTTGAACAAGGCGCGGGCGAAGGTTAATAGGGCGATCTCGAAGTTTGTTAGTCGGAACGGGGGTATAGCAATACGGCATGTTGAGTTGGAAAGGACGGAAGAGGAATTTTGGTTGGCTGACGGGGTACACCTTAATGCGGTGGGAACTGACTTATGGGCTCTTGGCTTGCAGGGAGGTATTGAGAGGGCCCTTTGGTTGCGGGGGGTCTCAGGCACTTGAAGGGTTTCAAGGTGCCTTCGTTGTGGTGTTGTTTATTGGTGGGTCCTTGAAGTTGGTTTAAAATTGGTTCGGGGATTCATCCGGGTATGGATCCCCTCATTGGCAGAATTGATGGTCCCCTGGTGATTTTGGGGGGGAACCCCGACGGGGTATGTCGGGGCCCCTGGGGGTGTGGTTGGGGTTGACGGAGGATTAACCCTTACCATTTGGTGCTCCTGAGCCAGTGTGGGTAACGGCTGGGAGCAAGTTGAGGTTTTTTATTGCTCGGTTATGGGAATCACCAGGGTTTTGGTAGCTTCAAGGACCTTACCACATTGCAAATTTTATTGGTTATGTATTCTAGTTAATAAAATGGCTGCTATGGCCAAAATTATCCAAAGATAAATTTGTGTCTGTGTAATTACTTTTAAATAAGAAATGGGAATGGAGGTGTGGGGTATGAAAGGAAGACCGGAGTCAACAATTCCAGGGTCAAGCATGTTTATTTGCGTAAGCTTCGTTCCAGGGTAGAAAGGGTAAGAGTGCCTTTCAGAATTCGAAGTGGTCGGACTGTACGGACCACCAAGAACTGCAGGAGAGCTTGAACATCTTCCCATGGATTTGCGACATCCTCCCTCATCAGTTACGTAGGTAAGCAGGTTCTCAGCATTGCAGCCCATTTGTTGTCTTAAGTTAGTTAAGCGGGGTTAACTAACCTGTCAGTTCAGCCTCAGGTCTAAAGCAGAGGCCTGGACTCCACTCCTTACTCCTCACTCCACAACTCTCCTTAAAAACAACTGACTCCTTTTTCCTGCCCCGGGGTCTCCAGACCCCTAGGTGGGCGTTTCCTTCCGTCTGGTCCTGCCCACTGGTGTGCCTGTCTTTCCCTGGGGGAGGTGACTAGGATTTTCTGGTTGGCTTTGTGTGACTTAGGTGAGGGAAGTTGTTATGCGGGGGCCTATGTGTGACTACCTGCAGTGTCAGGGCGTCACATATGTATGTGTGTATGTCTGCTAAAGGAATCCGCACCGTCATATTTACAAACACAAAATTTTGCAGACACCTCATGTGACTCAGGGAACGTCGTAGACTATGTTTTAACAGGAATATTTAACCCCGCGCTTTACAGTTACTCTCCAAAAAACCTGCCTCCATTAAACTGAATGGAGGTGGGAGCTGCAAGTTATTAATAGCAGCTGTGATTGGTTGCTATAAGAACAAAGGACATTCATAGTATAAGAAGCTTATGTGTGAGATAATATGATGTCAGTGGGGAGACAGATAGAGAGAGACAGACACAGACTGAGAGACAAACAGACAGAGACAGATAGGCATAGACAGACAGGGAAAGAGACAGAGACAAACAGACAGAGGCAGACAGGGAAAGAGACAGACAGAGATAGACAGGGAAAAAAGGCAGACAGACAGAGACAGAGAAAGAGACAGAGGCAGATAGGGAAACAGACAGAGACAAACATACAGAGACAGGCAGGAGAAAAGGCAGACCGACAAGGAAAGAGACAGACAGGGGAAGAGACAGACAGAGAGAGACAGACAGATAGAGACAGACAAAGAAATACAGAGATAGACAGGGAAAGAGACAAACGGGGAATGAGTCAGACAGAGAGAGACAAAGAGAGACAGGCAGAGAGAGACAGGGAAAGAGACAGACAGGGGAAGAGAAAGACAGAGACAGACAAAGAAATACAGAGACAGACAGGGGAAGAGACAGACAGGGGAAGAGACAGACAGGGGAAGAGACAGACAGACAGGGAAAGAGACAGACCTGGAAAAGAGACAGACCTGGAAAAGAGACAGGCCTGGAAAAGAGACAGACAGACATAGAAACAGACAGCCACAAAGAGAGAGAGAGACAGACAGACACAGAGAGACAGACAGAGATAGAGAGACAGACAGACATGGATAGAGATAGAGACACACAGAGACAGACAGATGACAGAGACTGGGAGAGAGACAGACAGAAGCATAAATCCCTAACTAAAACTTAACATTTAATGATAGTTTTAAAAGGTAAAAAAACACAAATCATGTAAATAGAATGACTCTCTTCTGTGCATAGAGTCAACATTTTGTGTTTGTAAATATGACGGTGCGGATTCCTTTAGCAGACATACACACATACATATGTGACGCCCTGACACTGCAGGTAGTCACACATAGGCCCCCGCATAACAACTTCCCTCACCTAAGTCACACAAAGCCAACCAGAAAACCCTAGTCACCTCCCCCAGGGAAAGACAGGCACACCAGTGGGCAGGACCAGACGGAAGGAAACGCCCACCTAGGGGTCTGGAGACCCCGGGGCAGGAAAAAGGAGTCAGTTGTTTTTAAGGAGAGTTGTGGAGTGAGGAGTAAGGAGTGGAGTCCAGGCCTCTGCTTTAGACCTGAGGCTGAACTGACAGGTTAGTTAACCCCGCTTAACTAACTTAAGATAACAAATGGGCTGCAATGCTGAGAACCTGCTTACCTACGTAACTGATGAGGGAGGATGTCGCAAATCCATGGGAAGATGTTCAAGCTCTCCTGCAGTTCTTGGTGGCCCGTACAGTCCGACCACTTCGAATTCTGAAAGGCACTCTTACCCTTTCTACCCTGGAACGAAGCTTAGGCAAATAAACATGCTTGACCCTGGAATTGTTGACTCCGGTCTTCCTTTCATACCCCACACCTCCATTCCCATTTCTTATTTAAAAGTAATTACACAGACACAAATTTATCTTTGGATAATTTTGGCCATAGCAGCCATTTTATTAACAAGAATACATAACCAATAAAATTTGCAATGTGGTAAGGTCCTTGAAGCTACCAAAACCCTGGTGATTCCCATAACCGAGCAATAAAAAACCTCAACTTGCTCCCAGCCGTTACCCACACTGGCTCAGGAGCACCAAATGGTAAGGGTTAATCCTCCGTCAACCCCAACCACACCCCCAGGGGCCCCGACATACCCCGTCGGGGTTCCCCCCCAAAATCACCAGGGGACCATCAATTCTGCCAATGAGGGGATCCATACCCGGATGAATCCCCGAACCAATTTTAAACCAACTTCAAGGACCCACCAATAAACAACACCACAACGAAGGCACCTTGAAACCCTTCAAGTGCCTGAGACCCCCCGCAACCAAAGGGCCCTCTCAATACCTCCCTGCAAGCCAAGAGCCCATAAGTCAGTTCCCACCGCATTAAGGTGTACCCCGTCAGCCAACCAAAATTCCTCTTCCGTCCTTTCCAACTCAACATGCCGTATTGCTATACCCCCGTTCCGACTAACAAACTTCGAGATCGCCCTATTAACCTTCGCCCGCGCCTTGTTCAACCTGTCAACTGACCGCGCTTTCTGCCAACTCTTTCTCGCTACTATCTCCGACCAGACTATCGTTAGACCTGGAAACGACACCCATAACCGTAACAAATCATGTTTGATGTCCTTTATCAAGATTCGAAAAGGACGCCCACCCAAATCATTCCCCCCGGCATGCAACACTAACATGTCAGGAGGTCTGTCCAACCGGGCGTATCTATGCACCTCCTGCAACACCCTGTTCCACCCTAACCCCCGAACACCGAGCCATCGCACGAGAGCCAGGTCCTTCTCAAAACCTAGCTGTCTCCCGTTCCATCTCGCGTCCGCTCGTCGGGCTCCCCAATACACATAAGAGTGGCCAAGGATCCAGACCAGGGAAGGAAGAGGGGGTGCTTCTGCAATACAAAATGTACAGACGACACCATTTTATTGCCTCACCAAACCAAATTGACAAAAAACACACACTCTCACCCCCCCCATTGCTACCCTAATACCCCCCCTTTTCCCCTCAATTGCCAACAACCACCTGGGGACGTACATACGACTTAAAGCGCTGCGACTTCCACCTACCAATCTGCTTAACTGTCTCCTCCAGTAGGCCGCATATAGAGGCCTCCGTCGCTGCCCCAATCCGAAAGACTTCGGATCTAACCCCAACGACTTCAAACATGCCCTAAAAACACTCACAAATTGGTATCTCGATAAAAAGGACCCATCCTCGTGACATAATAAGGGGCCATCCACCTTCGGACGGATCTGTTGAAAATTCCCGAGACACTTGAACGGGCACATATCAGATGCCACAACCATCCCCAAACGGACTAGTCTACCCACACCTCTCTGATCAGTTTTCGATTTCCTAATCCAAAATTCAACTCCGTTTTCCACTGACATAATGTCACCCCAATCCAAGCCCCCGGGGAACGCCTTACTGGGCGATACCAACTCCCCAACCCGCAGGGCTCCAAAAAATGCCAAAGAAAGGCTAACTTAAACAAACTCACCTCAAACGGAGATAGACAAACCCCCCACAACGCCCTACCCAGCCGGGTAGGGACCCAGCCCAGCCCAGCTGGGACCCAGTTTGAGCGAGGAACGGAACAAGTCCTTCCCACACCAAGGTTTGCAGGCCCTACCTCAGTCAGGGTTTCACCCACACTCTACAGCTCCGGAATGTCATGCTCTTCAGCCTCCTCCTCCTCCTGCGCATCCTCATCCACTTTACCCTCCACACCAGTCCCAAGCTGGAAGCACTGCAGCACTGCCTCGGCGAAGCGGCAACAGACTGTGCTGCAGCTAATCTGCATAGGTGACAAACCCCACAATGCAGAAGAGGTGTGGACAGCTCTAAAACAGCATGCAGATCACTGGCTCACACCTCTGAACCTAAAGCCAGGAAAGGTTGTGTGTGACAATGGCCGGAACCTGGTGGCGGCTTTGAGGCGAGGCCAGCTGACACATGTTCCATGCATGGCCCATGTGCTCAACCTCGTGGTTCAGCGGTTTCTAAAGTCATACCCAGAGCTGTCTGATCTGCTGGTAAAAGTTCGCTGCCTGTCTGCACATTTTCGAAAGTCACCTACTGCTTCAGCCGGCCTTGCCGGCTTTCAGCGTCGTTTGCATCTTCCGGCTCACAGACTGGTGTGTGATGTCCCCACGCGTTGGAATTCAACTCTGCACATGTTGATCAGGATATGTGAGCAGAAGAGGGCAGTTGTTGAGTACCTGCATCACCTAAGCCGTCGGGAAATGGGTCAAACTCCACACATAACACCTGAGGAGTGGAGATGGATGTCCGACCTATGTACCATCCTCCAAAACTTTGAGGACTCCACCAAGATGGTGAGCGGCGATGACGCCATTATTAGCGTCACCATACCGCTTCTCTGCCTTCTAAAACGGTCTCTGCTCAAAACCAAACATGATGCATTGCAGGCGGAACACGATGAGTTGGAGCAAGAAACAGTAGTGGGTGTGGGTGATAACACACAGTCCAGCCTCGTCTCATCACAACGTGCAGTGGAGGACTATGACGAGGAGGAGGATGAAGACATGGAGCAACTCTCCGGCCAAATTGAGGATATGACATGCATACCAATCATATGCTCAGTTCAGCGTGGCTGGCCAGAGGACAGGGTAGATGATGAGGAGGAGGAGGAGGAGGAGGAGGAGGAGAAGGAGGAGGACAGCATGTTCAGTCATCGTGTTGGTCTGGATACTGAAGTGATGGCTGTTAAGAGTCTGGCGCACATGGATGACTTTATGGTAAGCTGCCTGTCTCGTGACCCTCGCGTTAAGAACATCTTGGCCGACAATCATTACTGGTTGGTAACACTGTTAGACCCACGCTACAAGGAGAACTTTATGTCTCTTATTCCCGAGGCGGAGAGGTCAGCCAAAATGCAGCAGTTCCGGAAGGCCATAGTCACGGAAGTAGGCAAAGCATTCCCTTCACAAAACGCTAGCGTCATAATTGTAACACTATTAGTTAAAAGAAAGGGATAAAATGTAAAAAAAAACAAAATAAGGCATGACTTTTTTTTAACATCAAATTTTTTTTTTTTAGATTTAACCAAAGAATGTGCACATTTGTTATAATAAACAAGTGAAAAATGTTGAAAATCAGTCATCCAAAGGTGTGTGAAAAAAATATATATATATGGTACCAATAAAAATGTCACTTTGTCCTGCAAAGAATGCAGCCCCCCAAATTATTTTTTTCCTCTGTGCGGCCCATACACCCAGCCGAGTTTGAGACCCCCTGCCTTACACTATATAGATATCATGTTCATTCCCCATCTATCTTGCTCAGGAGAGCATCTCCCTCCCCCGGCACCAAGAGCAGCTCATATTGAATTGTTACATTGACTAGTAACACTGCACACAGAAATGCACCTTAATATTCCACTGTTAACCCTTTCCTCCCAGCAGTAACACACAACTCCTCACCTTGATATCATGGTGATTTATGGTCAGAATGACTTCAATGCGATCAGTGATTTCTATTCTAGCTCTGCTCACATAGATTTTATATCCACACTCAACTATAGGCCGTTCTTCATATTTTGGGGGCTTTTAGTCAGATATACTAGTTTGTGCCTGTATAGTATTGGTGTAGATGGGAGTGTAGGGCATGGGTTACATGGCACTGTGGTGGGATACTGATGGGAGGTATTGGTGCTGTGTTTGATGCTTCTACTGGGTATTTTCCTACAAATACTGGAACAGCTCACTGCTTAGAATGATCCTTCCCAGCTCTATAATATATTATATATACCCCACAATGCAGGCTCACACACACATTTGTCTCAAGTGTGTTGTAGGGACACAGATACAGTCTTGGTCATGTGACTAAAGGCTACTTTACACACTGCGATATCAGTCCCGATATCGCTAGTGTGGGTACCCGCCCCATCTGTTGCGCGACACGGGCAAATCGCTGCCCATGCCGCACAACACCGACCAGACCCGTCACACATACTTACCTGACCGGCGACGTCGCTGTGACCGGCGAACCGCCTCCTTTCTAAGGGGGCGGTCCGTGCGGCGTCACAGCGACGTCACTGAGCGACCGCCCAATAGCAGCGGAGGGGCGGAGATGAGTGGCCGGAACATCCCGCCCACCTCCTTCCTTCCTCATAGCGGCTGGGAGGCAGGTAAGGAGAGGTTCCTCGTTTCTGCGGTGTCACACGGAGTGATGTGTGCTGCCGCAGGAGCGACGAACTACATCGTTACTGCTGCAGTAACGATAATCGAGAATGGAGACCCATGTCACCGATGAGCGATTTTGCACGTTTTTGCAACGATGCAAAATCGCTCATCGGTGTCACACGCAGCAACATCGCTAATGCGGCCGGATGTGCGTCACAAATTCCGTGACCCCAACGACTCCGCATTAGCGATGTCGCAGCGTGTAAAGCCCCCTTTAGTGGGAGTGGTGTACAGGGTCTTAGCAGTAAAGAGTATTCCATATTTCTGCCAGATACCCACAGAGATATTGAAATCTGAAAAAAGAGACTTCTGCTCATTGAAGGTAAGAACTGCTCACATAGCGTTCAACTCCACAGCAAACGAGTGCTCTAGCACTGGCATCTCAGCAGGGATATTCCCCTACTACACATGTGTGTCTGGGTCGCTGTGACAGTTTACAGGACATAACTCAAGGCACCTAGATAGAAGGCAGAGGTACTGGGATTGGTTGGTTTTTGGTGACGGAGGTGCAGGGGCTGGCGCCCATGTGCAGTGCTGGCTAAGGTATATTGATGATATTTTGATTTTTTGGCAGGGCACTGTGGAGCAGCTCGAGACATTTATGGAGGAACTTAATAACAACACCTTTAACATCAGATTGACGCATAAGCATAGCAGCAGTTGCGTTGACTTCCTGGATATTAAAATTTCATTCGGTTCTGAGCGAATTGTTCAGACCGACGTCCATAGGAAGGAAACATCAGTCAACGCACTGCTGCATGCTTCTTCTGGTCATACCCCCTCCACCATCCGGGCCGTACCGACTGGCCAGTTCCTCAGGATGAAGCAAATTTGTTCGTCAGACACTGCTTTTGAACAACAGTCTGCCGACCTCCAGCGCCATAGGGGTGGCAAAGGCGGTCTTCCCCCGGTCTGCCTCAGCAACGGACACTAGCCAATAGTGACTAGTGAGATCAAGGGTAGAAAAATAATTTGCAGTTCTCAATGCAGCTAGCGATTCCTCAATACGGGGGAGTGGTGCTGTCCTTCTTCTTTAACAGGACCAACGGAGCTGCCCAAAGGCTACAACTGTCACGGATAACCCCAGCCGCCTTCATGTTGCTCAACATGTCCTTGGTACACTGGTAATGTGAAGGTGGTATTGGCTTATAGCTCTCTTTGATGGGTGGGTGTGCACCTGTGGGGATGTAGTGTTGGACCCCTTTTATTCCCCCAAAATCTAGCGGATGTTTGCTGAAGACTTGCTCGCTCGTATTCTTGCACTACCCTGTGGACCCGCTTCTTGTGATGTGAAGGTGTGGAGTCAGTGCCTACGTGTAATTCCTTACACCACTCCTCTGGCTGACTTGGTGAGCAGTCACTGACTGGGTGGGGTGCAGTAATAGTGGATGCTGCTACTTGGATAGCATGTGTATCTACTGTGAACAGCTTATCAATGGTGGCAAGTCGGGGCAGCTTAACCTCCTGCTCTCCGCAGTTTAACACTCTCACGGGCACTCTTCCCTTCCGCACTAATGAATAAAACTATGATGTAAATATCATATAGATACCCCACAATTGTAAATAAAGGTAGGTTATGGGAAAAGGGGGAACAGGGAAAGAGGAAAATAGTGTAATAAAGTATACCTTCTGGGGGTGAGAGGAAATGGCAGCACAGCCAGTGGAGGTGAAGCAAAAGGAAGCCTGCAACTAAAGAGTTGAGAGCGTTATCACATGGTGACTGAGCCTGATTGTAAAGGGAGCATAGAGTGGAGCATACTCTGGGCACGTTAGAACCCAAGTTCTTAAACCATGAATATGGACCCCTTTTATTCTCCCAAAGTCTAGCGGATGTTTGCTGAAGACTTGCTCGTATTCTTGCACTACCCTGTGGACCCGCTTCTTGTGATGTGAAGGTGTGGAGTCAGTGCCTACGTGTAATTCCTTACACCACTCCTCTGGTTGACTTGGTGAGCTGTCACTGAATGGGTGTGGTGAAGTAACGGTGGATGCTGTGGCTTGGATATCATATTAAATATAGGGACCCCCATACAGTAGTATGAGAAATTTTTTTGTATTCAATGATCGGTATTACCTTCAGGGGCGCGGCACGTGGACGTGCGTTCCATTAGCCTCACTGCATTCCACTCCCATACAGGAAGTGGGCGCAGCTATTACTACGGTCGCACATAAAAGAACCCACAGCCACCACTGCACACAGCTGACTCCACCACTGGAAACCCACTTCTACACCAACGCAGGTAAGACAGGATCGGCACCTCTATGCTCCCGTTACAATCAGGCTCAGTCACCATGTGATAATGCTCTCAACAATTTAGTTGCAGGCTTCCCCTTCCTTCACCTCCACTGGCTGTGCTGCCATTTCCTCTCCCCCCTGGAAGGTATACTTTATTACACTATTTTCCTGTTTCCCTCTTCTCCCTTTTCCCATAACCTACCTTTATCTGCATTTGTGGGGTATCTATATACTATTTATATCACAGTTTTATTCATTAATACGGAAGGGAAGAGTGCGCGTGAGAGTGTTGAACTGCGGAGAGCAAGAGGTTAAGCTGCCCCGATTTGCCACCATTGATAAGCTGTTCACAGTAGATACACATGCTGTCCAAGCAGCAGCAGCATCCACCATTACTGCACCCCACCCAGTCAGTGACAGCTCACCAAGTCAGCCAGAGGAGTGGTGTCAGGAATTACACGTAGGCACTGACTACACACCTTCACATCACAAGAAGGGGGTGCAAGTGTGACGCCCTGGACTAGCCAGTTAGTCACAGACATAACACACACACACACCCCCTTTCCCGGATAGTTACACTAGTCAGACACAAAACCGTTGTTGCCTCCCTCCAGGGGCTGATGTCCACACCAGGTGGGGCGGTGCCAGGCGGTTGGCCCCACCCACCAAGGAGTTCACAGGCCTGGAGGTGGGAAAACCAGTTAGTTAGTTGAAGTTCAGTTAAGAGTTGAACCGTGGAGGTAGTGAGTTCAGGGAACAGCCCAGTTTTGGGTAGGAGTGCAAAACTGCTAGTGTCTGGGTCAGATCCCAGGCACTATGGGGAGATAAGGTATGCACACCAGTGACTATGTAAGGGGAATACATGAAATAGCAGAAACTGCTGTGTGAATACTGACTTGAAAAATTCAATAGCTATATGCAAGAGTGAATATGTGAAAAATGGAATCTGCATTACTGCCATGAACATATGAATCAAGAGAAATTTAGCTACTGAATTGATCAATGCAATAGAGCCCCAACACTACGCCAAAGTATTTCTCTACGTTGGGGTCCCTAGCTTGTGTGTGTCCTCTCATGCAGTTAAAAAACCTACCGTGTATGGGAAGCTGAGACCCAGGCTATTTATGCGTATGATATGGATTGGCAATAGGTGTGGTTGGGGAGGGTTCACAAACGAAAAAATACTAACAAATAGGAATAACGTTTGGAACACCATTCTAAGTCCGAACTGGGTGCAAAAACCTAAAAAAACATCACTATGGGGAGATAAGGTATGCACACCAGTGACTATGTAAGGGGAATACATGAAATAGCAGAAACTGCTGTGTGAATACTGACTTGAAAAATCCAATAGCATTAATTCACATAATCCTAGTGACTGCGCACACAACATGGCCAAACGAAAACAAAAGACAGTACCTGGCCATTCAATCAAGTAGAAATTCACATAATCCTAGTGAATGCGCACACAACATGGCCCAAACAAAAGCAAAAGACATTACCTGGCCTATCAGGCCAATGGAAACTCATAGGCAACACAGTCCATTGAACTAGGCGATTACATGCAGCCATACAAAGTCCATGGGCCATGCCGCAGAGTCAAACCCACAACCTCTCGCAGCCAAGCAAAGCAGCTTCCACTACACCAACACAGAGAAGTGGAAAACAGATTCTACATTAATTCACATAATCCTAGTGACTGCGCACACAACATGGCCAAACAAAAGCAAAAGACAATACCTGGCCTATCAATCCAATGGAAACTCGTAGGCAACACAGTCCATTGGACTTGGCAATTACATGCAGCCATACAAAGTCCATGGGCCTTGCCTCAGAGTCAAACCCACAACCTCTGGCAGAACAAGCAAAGAGCCTACAACTACACCAACACAAAGAAGTAGGAAGTTGCGTCTACATTAATTCACATAATCCTAGTGAATGTGCACACAACATGGCCAAACAAAAGCAAAAGACATTACCTGGCCTATCAAGCCAATGGAAACTCATAGGCAACACAGTCCATTGAACTAGACAATTACATGGAGACATACAAAGTCCATGGGCCTTGCCTCAAAGTCAAACCCACAACCTCTCGCAGCCAAGCAAAGAGCCTACCACTACACCAACACAGATAAGTGGGAAACTGATTCTACATTAATTCACATAATCCTACCGACTGCGCACACAACATGGCCAAACAAAAGACAATACCTGGCCTATCAATCCAATGGAAACTCATAGTCCATTAGACTAGGCAAATACATGCAGCCATACAAAGTTCATGGGCCTTGCCTCAGAGTCGAACCCACAACTTCTTGGAGAACAAGCAAAGAGCCTACCACTAAACCAACACAGAGAAGTTGGAAACCGACTCTACATTAATTCACATAATCCTAGTGACTGCGCACACAACATGGCCAAACAAAAGCAAAAGACAGTACCTGGCCTATCAATCCAATGGAAACTCATAGGTAACACAGTACATTAGACTAGGCAATTAAATGCAGCCATACAAAGCCCATGGGCCTTGCCCCAGAGTCGAACCCACAACCTCTCGTAGCCCAAGCAAAGAGCCTACCAATACACCAACACAGAGAAGTGAAAAACTGATTCTACATTAATTCACATAATCCTAGTGACTGCGCACACAACATGGCCAAACAAAAGCAAAAGACAGTACCTGGCCTATCAATCCAATAGAAACTCATAGGCAAAGCAATCAATTGGACTAGGCAATTACATGCAGCCATACAAAGTCCATGGGCCTTGCCTCAGAGTCGAACCCACAACCTCTTGTAGCCCAAGCAAAGAGCCTACCACTAAACCAACACAGAGAAGAGCGAAACTGACTCAACATAAATTCACATAATCCTAGTGACTGCACACACAACATGGCCAAACAAAAGCAAAAGACAGTCCCTGGCCTATCAATCCAATGGAAACTCATATACAACATAGTCCATTGGACTAGGCAATTACATGCAGCCATACAAAGTCCATGGGCCTTGCCTCAGAGTCAAACCCACAACCTCTGGCAGAACAAGCAAAGAGCTTACAACTACACCAACACAAAAAAGTAGGAAGGTGCGTCTACATTAATTCACATATTCCTAGAGACTGCGCACACAACATGGCCAAACAAAAGCAAAAGACATTACCTGGCCTATCAAGCCAATGGAAACTCATAGGCAACACAGTCCATTGGACTAAACAATTACATGCAGCCATACAAAGTCCATGGGCTTTGCCTCTGAGTCAAACCCACAATTTGTCGCAGCCCAAGCAAAGAGCCTACCACTACACCAACACAGACAAGATGGAAACTGAGTTTACATTAGTTCACATAATCCTAGTGACTGTGCACACAACATTGCGAAACAAATGCAAAAGACATTATCTGGCCTATCAATCCAATGGAAACTCATAGGCAACACAGTCCATTAGACTAGGCAAATACATGCAGCCATACAAAGTTCATGGGCCTTGCCTCAGAGTCGAACCCACAACCTCTTGGAGAACAAGCAAAGAGCCTACCACTAAACCAACACAGAGAAGTTGGAAACTGACTCTACATTAATTCACATAATCCTAGTGACTGCGCACACAACATGGCCAAACAAAAGCAAAAGACAGTACCTGGCCTATCAATCCAATGGAAACTCATAGGCAACACAGTCCATTGGACTAGACAATTACATGGAGACATACAAAGTCCATGGGCCTTGCTTCAGAGTCAAACCCACAACCTCTCGCAGCTAAGCAAAGAGCCTACCACTACACCAATACAGAGAAGTGGGAAACTGATTCTACATTAATTCACATAATCCTACCGACTGCGCACACAACATGGCTAAACAAAAGCAAAAGACAGTACCTGGCTTATCAATCCAATGGAAACTCATAGGCAACACAGTCCATTGGACTAGGCAATAACATGCAGCCATACAAAGTCCATGGGCCTTGCCTCAAAGTCGAACTCACAACCTCTCGCAGCTCAAGCAAAGAGCCTACCACTACACCAACACAGAGAAATGTGAACCTGCCTCTACATTAATTCACATAATCCTAGTGACTGCGCACACAACATGGCCAAACGAAAGCAAAAGTCCATACCTGGCCTATCAATCCAATGGAAACTCATAGGCAACACAGTCCATTGGACTAGGCAATTACATGCAGCCATAAAAAGTCCATGGGCCTTGCCTCAGAGTCAAACCCACAACTTCTCGCAGCCCAAGCAAAGATCCTACCACTACACCAACACAGAGAAATGTGAAACTGACTCTACATTAATTCACATAATCCTAGTGACTGCGCACACAACATGGCCAAACGAAAGCAAAAGTCAATACCTGGCCTATCAATCCAATGGAAACTCATAGGCAACACAGTCCAGTGGACTAGGCAATTACATGCAGTTATACAAAGTCCATGAACCTTGCATTAGAGTCAAACCCACAACTTCTCGCAGCCAAAGCAAAGAGCCTACCACTACACCAACACAGAGAAGTTTGAAACTGACTCTTCATTAACTCAAATAATCCTAGTGACTGCGCACACAACATGGCCAAACGAAAGCAAAAGACAGTACCTGGCCTATCAATCCAATGGAAACTCATTGGCAACACAGTCCATTGGACTAGGCAATTACATGCAGCCATACAAAGTCCATGGGCCTTGCCTCAGAGTCGAACTCACAACATCTCGCAGCCCAAGAAAAAAGCCTACCACTACAGCAACACAGAGAAGTGTGAAACTGACTCTACATTAATTCACATAATCCTAGTGACTGCGCACACAACATGGCCAAACAAAAGCAAAAGACAGTACCTGGCCTATCATTCCAATTAAAACTCATAGGCAACATAGTCCATTGGACTAGGCAATAACATCCAGCCATACAACGTCCATGGGCCTTGCCTCAAAGTCGAACTCACAACCTCTCGCAGCTCAAGCAAAGAGCCTACCACTACACCAACACAGAGAAATGTGAACCAGACTCTACATTAATTCACATAATCCTAGTGACTGCGCACACAACATGGCCAAACAAAAGCAAAAGGCAGTACCTGGCCTATCAATCCAATGGGAACTCATAGGCAACACAGTCAATTGAACTACGCAATTAAATGCAGCCATACAAACTCCATGGGCCTTGCCTCAGAGTCGAACCCACAACCTCTCGCAGCTTAAGCAAAGAGCCTACCCCTAAACCAACACAGAGAAGTTGGGAACCGACTCTACATTAATTCACATAATCCTAGTGACTGCGCACACAACATGGCCAAACAAAAGCAAAAGGCAGTACCTGGCCTATCAATCCAATGGAAACTCATAGGCAACACAGTCCATTGGACTAGACAATTACATGGAGACATACAAAGTCCATGGGCCTTGCCTCAGAGTCAAACCCACAACCTCGCGCAGCCAAGCAAAGAGCCTACTACTACACCAACACAGAAAAGTGAGAAACTGGTACTACATTAATTCACATAATCCTACCGACTGCGCACACAACATGGCCAAACAAAAGCAAAAGTCAGTACCTGGCTTATCAATTCAATGGAAACTCATTGGCAACACAGTCCATTGGACTAGGCAATTACATGCAGCCATACAAAGTCCATGGGCTTTGCCTAAAAGTCAAACCCACAACTTCTCGCAGCCCAAGCAAGGAGCCTACCACTACACCAACACAGAGAAGTGGGAAACTGATTCTACATTAATTCACATAATCCTACCGACTGCGCACACAACATGGCCAAACAAAAGACAATACCTGGCCTATCAATCCAATGGAAACTCATAGGCAACACAGTCCATTAGACTAGTCAAATACATGCAGCCATACAAAGTTCATGGGCCTTGCCTCAGAGTCAAACCCACATCCTCTTGGAGAACAAGCAAAGAGCCTACCACTAAACCAACACAGAGAAGTTGGAAACTGACTCTACATTAATTCACATAATCCTAGTGACTGCGCACACAACATGGCCAAACAAAAGCAAAAGACATTACCTGGCCTATCAATCCAATGTAAACTCATAGGTAACACAGTACATTGGACTAGGCAATTGCATGCAGCTATACAAAGCCCATGGGCCTTGCCCCAGAGTCAAACCCACAACCTCTCGTAGCCCAAGCAAAGAGCCTACCAATACACCAACACAGAGAAGTGGAAAACAGATTCTACATTAATTCACATAATCCTAGTGACTGCGCACACAACATGGCCAAACAAAAGCAAAAGACGGTACCTGGCCTATCAATCCAATGGAAACTCATAGGCAACGCAATCAATTGGACTAGGCAATTACATGCAGCCATACAAAGTCCATGGGCCTTGTCTCAGAGTCAAACCCACAACCTCTCTCAGCCCAAGCAAAGAGCCTACCACTACACCAACACAGAGAAAAGCGAAACTGACTCAACATAAATTCACATAATCCTAGTGACTGCGCACACAACATGGCCAAACAAAAGCAAAAGACAGTCCCTGGCCTATCAATCCAATGGAAACTCATAGACAACATAGTCCATTGGACTAGGCAATTACATGCAGCCATACAAAGTCCATGGGCCTTGCCTCAGAGTCAAACCCACAACCTCTGGCAGAACAAGCAAAGAGCTTACAACTACACCAACACAAAAAAGTAGGAAGCTGCGTCTACATTAATTCACATATTCCTAGTGACTGCGCACACAACATGGCCAAACAAAAGCAAAAGACATTACCTGGCCTATCAAACCAGTGGAAACTCATAGGCAACACAGTCCATTGGACAAGACAATTACATGCAGCCATACAAAGTCCATGGGCTTTGCCTCAGAGTCAAACCCACAATTTCTCGCAGCCCAAGCAAAGAGCCTACCACTACACCAACACAGAGACGTTGGTAACAGAGTTTACATTAGTTCACATAATCCTAGTGACTGTGCACACAACATGGCCAAACAAATGCAAAAGACATTATCTGGCCTATCAATCCAATGGAAACTCATAGGCAACACAGTCCATTAGACTAGGCAAATACATGCAGCCATACAAAGTTCATGGGCCTTGCCTCAGAGTCGAACCCACAACCTCTTGGAGAACAAGCAAAGAGCCTACCACTAAACCAACACAGAGAAGTAGGTGAATGACTCTACATTAATTCACATAATCCTAGTGACTGCGCACACAACATGGCCAAACAAAAGCAAAAGACAGTATCTGGCCTATCAATCCAATTGAAGCTCATAAGCAACATAGTCCATTGGACTAGGCAATAACATGCAGCCATACAATGTCCATGGGCCTTGCCTCAAAGTCGAACTCACAACCTCTTGCAGTTTAAGCAAAGAGCCTACTACTACACCAACACAGAGAAATGTGAACCTGACTCTACATTAATTCACATAAACCTAGTGACTGCGCACACAACATGGCCAAACGAAAGCAAAAGTCAATACCTGGCCTATCAATCCAATGGAAACTCATAGGCAACACAGTCCATTATACTAGGCAATTACATGCAGCCATAAAAAGTCCAAGGGCCTTGCCTCAGAGTCAAATCCACAACCTCTCGCAGCTCAAGCAAAGAGCCTACCACTACACCAACACAGAGAAATGTGAAACTGACTCTATATTAATTCACATAATCCTAGTGACTGCGCACACAACATGGCCAAACGAAAGCAAAAGTCAATACCTGGCCTATCAATCCAATGGAAACTCATAGGCAACACAGTCCTTTGGACTAGGCAATTAGATGCAGCCATACAAAGTCCATGAGCCTTGCATTTGAGTCGAACTCACAACCTCTCCCAGCCCAAGCAAAGAGCCTACCACTACACCAACACAGAGAAGTGGGAAACTGACTCAACATTAATTCACATAATCCTAGTGACTGCGTACAAAACATGGCCAAACAAAAGCAAAAGAAGGCACCTGGCCTATCAATCCAATGGAATCTCATAGGTAACACAGTCCATTGGACTATGCAATTACATGCAGCCATAAAAAGTCCATGGGCCTTGCCTCAGAGTCGAACTCACAACCTCTCGCAGCCCAAGAAAAAAGCCTACCACTACAGCAACACGGAGAAGTGTGAAACTGACTCTACATTAACTCACATAATCCTAGTGACTGCGCACACAACATGGCCAAACAAAAGCAAAAGACAGTACCTGGCCTATCAATCCAATGGAAACTCAGAGGCAACCCCATCCATTGGACTAGGCAATTACATGCAGCCATACAGAATCCATGGGCCTTGCCTCAGAGTCTATCCCACAACCTCTGGCAGAACAAGCAAAGAGCCTACAACCACACCAACACAAAGAAGTAGGAAGCTGCATCTACATTAATTCACATAATCCTAGTGACTGCGCACACAACATGGCCAAACAGAAGCAAAAGACATTACCTGGCCTATCAAGCCAATGGATACTCATAGGCAACACAGTCCATTGAACTAGGCAATTACATGCAGCCATACAAAGTCCATGGGCCTTGCCTCAGAGTCAAACCCACAACTTCTCGCAGCCAAGCAAAGCGCCTTCCACTACACCAACACAGAGAAGTGGGAAACTGATTCTACATTAATTCACATAATCCTACCGACTTCGCACACAACATAACCAAACAAAAGACAATACCTGGCCTATCAGTCCAATGAAAACTCATAGGCAACACAGTTCATTGGACTAGGCAATTACATGCAGCCATACAAAGTCTATGGGCTTTGCCTCAGAGTCAAACCCACATTTTCTCGCAGACCAAGAAAAGAGCCTACCACTACACCAACACAGAGAAGTTGAAAACTGAGTTTACATTAGTTCACATAATCCTAGTGACTGCGCACACAACATGGCCAAACAAAAGCAAAAGGTAGTACCTGGCCTATCAATCCAATAGGAACTCATAGGTAACACAGTCAACTGAAATAGGCAATTACATGCATCCATACAAACTCCATGGGCCTTGCCTCAAAGTCGAACCAACAACCTTTCGCAGCTTAAGCAAAAAGACTACCTCTACACCAACACAGAGAAGTAGGTAAAGGACTCTACATTAATTCACATAATCCTAGAGACTGCGCACACAACATGGCCAAACAAATGCAAAGGACATTATCTGGCCTATCAATCCAATGAAATCATAAGCAACATAGTCCATTAGACTAAGCAAATATATGCAGCCATACAAAGTTAATGGGCCTTGCCTCAGAGTCGAACCCACAACCTCTTGGAGAACAAGCAAAGAGCCTACCACTAACCCAACACAGAGAAGTTGGAAACAAACTCTACATTAATTCACAGAATCCTAGTGACTGCGCACACAACATGGCAAAACAAAAGCAAAAGACAGCACCTGGCCTATCAATCCAATGGAAACTCAAAGCTAACACAGTACATTGGACTAGGCAATTACATGCAGCCATACAAAGCCCATTGGCCTTGCCCCAGAGTCGAACCCACACCCTCTCGTAGCCCAAGGAAAGAGCCTACTAATACACCAACACAGAGAAGTGGAAAACCAATTCTTCATTAATTCACATAATCCTAGTGACTGCGCACATAACATGGCCAAACAAAAGCAAAAGACAACACCTGGCCTATCAAACCAATGGAAACTCATAGGCAACACAGTCCATTGGACTAGACAATTACATGGAGACATACAAAGTCCATGGGCCTTGCATTAGAGTCGAACCCTCAACCTCTCGCAGCCCAAGCAAAGAGCCTACCACTACACCAACACAGAGAAGTGGGAAACTGTTTCTACATTAATTCAAATAATCCTACCGACTGCGCACACAACATGGCCAAACAAAAGACAATACCTGGCCTATCAATTCAAAGGAAACTCATAGGCAACACAGTCCATTGGACTTGGCAATTACATGCAGCCATACAAAGTCCATGGGCTTTGCCTCAGAGTCAAACCCACAATTTCTCGCAGCCCAAGGAAATAGCCTACGATTACACCAACACAGAGAAGTTGGAAACTGAGTTTACATTAGTTCACATAATCCTAGTGACTGCGCACACAACATGGCCAAACAAAAGACAATACCTGGCCTATCAATTCAATGGAAACTCATAGGCAACACAGTCAATTGAACTAGGCAATTACATGCTGCCATACAAACTCCATGGGCTTTGCCTCAGAGTCGAACCCACAACCTCTCGCAGTTTAAGCAAAGAGACTACCACTACACCAACACAGAGAAGAAGGTGAATGACTCTACATTAATTCACATAATCCTAGCGACTGCGCACATAACATGGCCAAACAAAAGCAAAAGACAGTACCTGGCCTATCAATCAAATTGAAACTCATAAGCAACAAAGAGACTACAACTACACCAACACAGAGAAGTAGGTGAATGACTCTACATTAATTCACATAATCCTAGTGACTGCGAACACAACATGGCCAAACAAAAGCAAAAGACAGTACCTTGCCTATCAATCCAATTGAAACTCATAGGCAACATAGTCCATTGGACTAGGCAATAACATGCAGCCATACAAAGTCCATGGGCCATGCCTCAAAGTCTAACTCACAAACTCTCGCAGCTCAAGCAAAGAGCCTACCACTACACCAACACAGAGAAATGTGAACCTGACTCTACATTAATTCACATAATCCTAGTAATGTACTGTGTTACCTATGAGTTTACATTGGATTGATAGGCCAGGTAATGTCTTTTGCTTTTGTTTGGCCATGTTGTGTGCGCAGTCACTAGGATTATGTGAATTAATGTAGAGTCGGTTTCCAACTTCTCTGTGTTGGATTAGTGGTAGGCTCTTTGCTTGTTCTCCAAGAGGATGTGGGTTCGACTCTGAGGCAAGGCCCATGAACTTTATATGGCTGCATGTATTTGCCTAGTCTAATGGACTGTGTTGCCTATGAGTTTCCATTGGATTGATAGGCCAGGTGTTGTCTTTTGTTTGGCCATGTTGTGTGCGCAGTCGGTAGGATTATGTGAATTAATGTAGAATCAGTTTCCCACTTCTCTGTGTTGGTGTAGTGGTAGGCTCTTTGCTTGGCTGCGAGAGATTGTGGGTTTGACTCTGAGGAAAGGCCCATGGACTTTGTATGTCTCCATGTAATTGTCTAGTCCAATGGACTGTGTTGCCTATGATTTTCCATTGGACTGATAGGCCAGGTACTGTCTTTTGCTTTTGTTTGGCCATGTTGTGTGCGCAGTCACTAGGATTATGTGAATTAATGTAAACTCAGTTACCAACTTCTCTGTGTTGGTGTAGTGGTAGGCTCTTTGCTTGGGCTGCGAGAAGTTGTGGGTTTGACTTTTAGGCAAAGCCCATGGACTTTGTATGGCTGCATGTAATTGCCTAGTCCAATGGACTGTGTTGCCTATGAGTTTCCATTGAATTGATAGGCCAGGTATTGTCTTTTGTTTGGCCGTGTTGTGTGCGCAGTCGGTAGGATTATGTGAATTAATGTAGAATCAGTTTCCCACTTCTCTGTGTTGGTTTAGGGGAAGGCTCTTTGCTTAAGCTGCGAGAGGTTGTGGGTTCGACTCTGAGGCAAGGCCCATGGAGTTTGTATGGCTGCATGTAATTGCGTAGTTCATTTGACTGTGTTGCGTATGAGTTCCCATTGGATTGATAGGCCAGGTACTGCCTTTTGCTTATGTTTGGCCATGTTGTGTTCGCAGTCACTAGGATTATGTGAATTAATGTAGAGTCAGGTTCACATTTCTCTGTGTTGGTGTAGTGGTAGGCTCTTTGCTTGAGCTGCGAGAGGTTGTGAGTTAGACTTTGAGGCAAGGCTCATGGACTTTGTATGGCTGCATGTTATTGCCTAGTCCAATGGACTATGTTGCCTATGAGTTTCAATTGGATTGATAGGCCAGGTACTGTCTTTTGCTTTTGTTTGGCCATGTTGTGTTCGCAGTCACTAGGATTATGTGAATTAATGTAGAGTCATTCACCTACTTCTCTGTGTTGGTGTAGTTGTAGTCTCTTTGCTTAAGCTGTGAGAGGTTGTGGGTTCGACTCTGAGGCAAAGCACATGGAGTTTGTATGGCAGCATGTAATTGCCTAGTTCAATTGACTGTGTTGCCTATGAGTTTCCATTGAATTGATAGGCCAGGTATTGTCTTTTGTTTGGCCATGTTGTGTGCGCAGTCACTAGGATTATGTGAACTAATGTAAACTCAGTTTCCAACTTCTCTGTGTTGGTGTAATCGTAGGCTATTAACTTGGGCTGCGAGAAATTGTGGGTTTGACTCTGAGGCAAAGCCCATGGACTTTGTATGGCTGCATGTAATTGCCAAGTCCAATGGACTGTGTTGCCTATGAGTTTCCTTTGAATTGATAGGCCAGGTATTGTCTTTTGTTTGGCCATGTTGTGTGCGCAGTCAGTAGGATTATTTGAATTAATGTAGAATCAGTTTCCCACTTCTCTGTGTTGGTGTAGTGGTAGGCTCTTTGCTTGGGCTGCGAGAGGTTGTGGGTTCGACTCTAATGCAAGGCCCATGGACTTTGTATGGCTGCATGTAATTGCCTAGTCCAATGTACTGTGTTAGCTTTGAGTTTCCATTGGATTGATAGGCCAGGTACTGTCTTTTGCTTTGGTTTGGCCATGTTGTGTGCGCAGTCACTAGGATTCTGTGAATTAATGTAGAGTCTGTTTCCAACTTCTCTGTGTTGGTTTAGTGGTAGGCTCTTTGCTTGTTCTCCAAGAGGTTGTGGGTTCGACTCTGAGGCAAAGCCCATTAACTTTGTATGACTTTGCTTAGTCTAATGGACTATGTTGCCTATGATTTCATTGGATTGATAGGCCAGATAATATCTTTTGCATTTGTTTGGCCATGTTGTGTGCGCAGTCACTAGGATTATGTGAATTAATGTAGAGTCATTTACCTACTTCTCTGTGTTGGTGTAGTGGTAGTCTCTTTGCTTAAGCTGCGAAAGGTTGTTGGGTCGACTTTGAGGCAAGGCCCATGGAGTTTGTATGGCTGCATGTAATTGCCTATTTTAGTTGACTGTGTTACCTATGAGTTCCTATTGGATTGATAGGCCAGGTACTACCTTTTGCTTTTGTTTGGCCATGTTGTGTGCGCAGTCACTAGGATTATGTGAACTAATGTAAACTCAGTTTTCAACTTCTCTGTGTTGGTGTAGTGGTAGGCTCTTTGCTTGGGCTGCGAGAAAATGTGGGTTTGACTCTGAGGCAAAGCCCATAGACTTTGTATGGCTGCATGTAATTGCCTAGTCCAATGTACTGTGTTGCCTATGAGTTTTCATTGGACTGATAGGCCAGGTAATGTCTTTTGTTTGGTTATGTTGTGTGCGAAGTCGGTAGGATTATGTGAATTAATGTAGAATCAGTTCCCAACTTCTCTGTGTTGGTGTAGTGGAAGGCGCTTTGCTTGGCTGCGAGAGATTGTGGGTTTGAGTCTGAGGCAAGGCCCATGGACTTTGTATGGCTGCATGTAATTGCCTAGTTCAATGGACTGTGTTGCCTATGAGTTTCCATTGGCTTGATAGGCCAGGTAATGTCTTTTGCTTCTGTTTGGCCATGTTGTGTGCGCAGTCACTAGGATTATGTGAATTAATGTAGATGCAGCTTCCTACTTCTTTGTGTTGGTGTGGTTGTAGGCTCTTTGTTTGTTCTGCCAAAGGTTGTGGGATAGACTCTGAGGCAAGGCCCATGGACTCTGTATGGCTGCATGTAATTGCCTAGTCCAATGGACTGTGTTGCCTATGAGTTTCCATTGGATTGATAGGCCAGGTATGGAATTTTGCTTTCGTTTGGCCATGTTGTGTGCGCAGTCACTAGGATTATGTGAATTAATGTAGAGGCAGGTTCACATTTCTCTGTGTTGGTGTAGTGGTAAGCTCTTTGCTTGAGCTGCGAGAGGTTGTGAGTTCGACTTTGAGGCAAGGCCCATGGACTTTGTATGGCTGCATGTTATTGCCTAGTCCAATGGACTGTGTTGCCTATGAGTTTCCATTGGATTGATAAGCCAGGTACTGTCTTTTGCTTTTGTTTAGCCATGTTGTGTGCGCAGTCGGTAGGATTATGTGAATTAATGTAGAATCAGTTTCCCACTTCTCTGTATTGGTGTAGTGGTAGGCTCTTTGCTTGGCTGCGAGAGGTTGTGGGTTTGACTCTGAAGCAAGGCCCATGGACTTTGTATGTCTCCATGTAATTGTCTAGTCCAATGGACTGTGTTGCCTATGAGTTTCCATTGGATTGATAGGCCAGGTACTGTCTTTTGCTTTTGTTTGGCCATGTTGTGTGCGCAGTCACTAGGATTATGTGAATTAATGTAGAGTCAGTTTCCAACTTCTCTGTGTTGGTTTAGTGGGAGGCTCTTTGCTTGTTCTCCAAGAGGTTGTGGGTTCGACTCTGAGGCAAGGCCCATGAACTTTGTATGGCTGCATGTATTTGCCTAGTCTAATGGACTGTGTTGCCTATGAGTTTCCATTGGATTGATAGGCCAGATAATGTCTTTTGCATTTGTTTCGCAATGTTGTGTGCACAGTCACTAGGATTATGTGAACTAATGTAAACTCAAAAGAACCAATTGAATGACCAAAAAGTAAAGATAGCTACACTCATTTAAGCAGTAAGAACCTATAAAGATGTGAGTGAACCAGCCAATATAAAAGTATATAATCTTTATTGAAAAATTTGTTAAAAGACAAACACATAAAACAGACAATGATGAGGACACATACAATTAACCTCAGGTGAACCAAAATATACAAGCAATAAATAGCATAAGTGCATAATGGTCATGTATCGGAAAAAAGTGCACCAAAAAAGGGGTGCTGTCCAAGTTTCTTTGAAGAGCCAATAGTCTTTAGGTAGATGAAGAGTGTCCCAAAGAACACCAATAAGGTGGAACTATATTAAATTTCAAGCTAAACAAAGCTTTTTTCTTCATTCAAGACTAAATGTATGAGAGCCACAATCCTATTGCTACAAAACGTGGCATATAACAGGGGAAACAAAGAATACATGTGTCTATGATATTAACAGGATATAATCCTATAAGATGCAAACATAATAGTTTATAAAAAGCAAATCCTGAATGGATCAGGTGGTATAACCACAACAATGTTTCCAAATGCCTACAGTCCCAAACAGGGGAGAAGCAGGATCTCAACCATACATATAAAGAAAAGGCAGAAACTGACACAAGTGTCAAAATATAACACTTTTTTCACAGGGCTGGACTAGGAGGCCATATTCCCAGTGTTATAATCAGATAGAAGGGCGGAATGGCTGCATTACCACAGTACTATACCTTTACAAGGAAACAGAGTCAGCCATAGGACCGACCCAAACACTGTGGTGAATCCACAAAAACACACACCAGAAGGGTGTTACAGGGCCCAGACTAAAAAGCCATATTCCCAGTACTATAGCCCACAGAAAGCTGCTTCGCCACGTCACGGCAAATCTCATTTGAAGCAGTCCTACACTAAAATATTTTTATAAAATGTGCCATGCGGCCTCACATATAAATAGCAGAACTGCTCTCAGCAGCACTCACCTGGTCTATTGCAGTCCCGTACCCATGACTGAGTCATGGCTGTGGGCGGGACAGGTCCAAGCAAATGCTGCATGAAGTATATATATAGCCTGTGGACAAAGCCTGATGACCCAATGTGAACAGTCACCAAACGCCAAAGGTACCCCGACACGTGTTTCGCAGAAAAGCTTCTTCCAAGGGGAAACACGTGTCGGGGTACCTTTATCCTCAGGTTATTATCTTCCTGGTCTGTGTCTTTGTGGGCTTGCCACTCAGTGCTAAGGTTGGTTCTTATGGCTGACTTTGTTCCCTTGTAGGGGCAAATTACTGTGGTATTGCAGCCATGCTGCCTTTCTGTGGGCTATAGTACTGGGAATATGGCTTTTTAGTCTGGGCCCTGTAACACCCTTCTGGTGTGTGTTTTTGTGGATTCACCACAGTGTTTGGGTCGGTCCTATGGCTGACTCTGTTTCCTTGTAAAGGTATAGTACTGTGGTAATGCAGCCATTCCGCCCTTCTATCTGATTATAACACTGGGAATATGGCCTCCTAGTCCAGCCCTGTGAAAAAAGTGTTATATTTTGACACTTGTGTCAGTTTCTGCCTTTTCTTTATATGTATGGTTGAGATCCTGCTTCTCCCCTGTTTGGGACTGTAGGCATTTGGAAACATTGTTGTGGTTATACCACCTGATCCATTCAGGATTTGCTTTTTATAAACTATTATGTTTGCATCTTATAGGATTATATCCTGTTAATATCATAGACACATGTATTCTTTGTTTCCCCTGTTATATGCCACGTTTTGTAGCAATAGGATTGTGGCTCTCATACATTTAGTCTTGAATGAAGAAAAAAGCTTTGTTTAGCTTGAAATTTAATATAGTTCCACCTTATTGGTGTTCTTTGGGACACTCTTCATCTACCTAAAGACTATTGGCTCTTCAAAGAAACTTGGACAGCACCCCTTTTTTGGTGCACTTTTTTTCCGATACATGACCATTATGCACTTATGCTATTTATTGCTTGTATATTTTGGTTCACCTGAGGTTAATTGTATGTGTCCTCATCATTGTCTGTTTTATGTGTTTGTCTTTTAACAAATTTTTCAATAAAGATTATATACTTTTATATTGGCTGGTTCACTCACATCTTTATAGGTTCTTACTGCTTAAATGAGTGTAGCTATCTTTACTTTTTGGTCATTCAATTGGTTCTTTTGAGTTTACATTAGTTCACATAATCCTAGTGACTGTGCACACAACATTGCGAAACAAATGCAAAAGACATTATCTGGCCTATCAATCCAATGGAAACTCATAGGCAACACAGTCCATTAGACTAGGCAAATACATGCAGCCATACAAAGTTCATGGGCCTTGCCTCAGAGTCGAACCCACAACCTCTTGGAGAACAAGCAAAGAGCCTACCACTAAACCAACACAGAGAAGTTGGGAACTGACTCTACATTAATTCACATAATCCTAGTGACTGCGCACACAACATGGCCAAACAAAAGCAAAAGACAGTACCTGGCCTATCAATCCAATGGAAACTCATAGGCAACACAGTCCATTGGACTAGACAATTACATGGAGACATACAAAGTCCATGGGCGTTGCTTCAGAGTCAAACCCACAACCTCTCGCAGCCAAGCAAAGAGCCTACCACTACACCAATACAGAGAAGTGGGAAACTGATTCTACATTAATTCACATAATCCTACCGACTGCGCACACAACATGGCTAAACAAAAGCAAAAGACAGTACCTGGCTTATCAATCCAATGGAAACTCATAGGCAACACAGTCCATTGGACTAGGCAATAACATGCAGCCATACAAAGTCCATGGGCCTTGCCTCAAAGTCGAACTCACAACCTCTCGCAGCTCAAGCAAAGAGCTTACCACTACACCAACACAGAGAAATGTGAACCTGCCTCTACATTAATTCACATAATCCTAGTGACTGCGCACACAACATGGCCAAACGAAAGCAAAAGTCCATACCTGGCCTATCAATCCAATGGAAACTCATAGGCAACACAGTCCATTGGACTAGGCAATTACATGCAGCCATAAAAAGTCCATGGGCCTTGCCTCAGAGTCAAACCCACAACTTCTCGCAGCCCAAGCAAAGATCCTACCAATACACCAACACAGAGAAGTGGAAAACAGATTCTACATTAATTCACATAATCCTAGTGACTGCGCACACAACATGGCCAAACGAAAGCAAAAGACAGTACCTGGCCTATCAATCCAATGGAAACTCAGAGGCAACCCCATCCATTGGACTAGGCAATTACATGCAGCCATACAGAGTCCATGGGCCTTGCCTCAGAGTCTATCCCACAACCTTTGGCAGAACAAACAAAGAGCCTACAACCACACCAACACAAAGAAGTAGGAAGCTGCATCTACATTAATTCACATAATCCTAGTGACAGCGCACACAACATGGCCAAACAGAAGCAAAAGACATTACCTGGCCTATCAAGCCAATGGAAACTCATAGGCAACACAGTCCATTGAACTAGGCAATTACATGCAGCCATACAAAGTCCATGGGCCTTGCCTCAGAGTCAAACCCACAACCTCTCGCAGCCAAGCAAAGCGCCTTCCACTACACCAACACAGAGAAGTGGGAAACTGATTCTACATTAATTCACATAATCCTACCGACTTCGCACACAACATAACCAAACAAAAGACATTACCTGGCCTATCAGTCCAATGAAAACTCATAGGCAACACAGTACATTGGACTAGGCAATTACATGCAGCCATACAAAGTCTATGGGCTTTGCCTCAGAGTCAAACCCACATTTTCTCGCAGCCCAAGCAAAGTGCCTACCACTACACCAACACAGAGAAGTTGAAAACTGAGTTTACATTAGTTCACATAATCCTAGTGACTGCGCACACAACATGGCCAAACAAAAGCAAAAGGTAGTACCTGGCCTATCAATCCAATAGGAACTCATAGGTAACACAGTCAACTAAAATAGGCAATTACATGCAGCAATACAAACTCCATGGGCCTTGCCTCAAAGTCGACCCAACAACCTTTCGCAGCTTAAGCAAAGAGACTACTACTACACCAACACAGAGAAGTAGGTAAATGACTCTACATTAATTCACATAATCCTAGTGACTGCGCACACAACATGGCCAAACAAATGCAAAAGATATTATCTGGCCTATCAATCCAATGAAATCATAGGCAACATAGTCCATTAGACTAAGCAAAGTCATACAAAGTTAATGGGCCTTGCCTCAGAGTCGAACCCACCACCTCTTGGAGAACAAGCAAACAGCCTACCACTAAACCAACACAGAGAAGCTGGAAACAGACTCTACATTAATTCACAGAATCCTAGTGACTGCGCACACAACATGGCCAAACAAAAGCAAAAGACAGTACCTGGCCTATCAATCCAATGGAAACTCAAAGCTAACACAGTACATTGGACTAGGCAATTACATGCAGCCATACAAAGTCCATGGGCCTTGCATTAGAGTCGAACCCACAACCTCTCGCAGCCCAAGCAAAGAGCCTACCACTACACCAACACAGAGAAGTGGGAAACTGATTCTACATTAATTCAAATAATCCTACTGACTGCGCACACAACATGGCCAAACAAAAGACAATACCTGGCCTATCAATTCAAAGGAAACTCATAGGCAACACAGTCCATTGGACTTGGCAATTACATGCAGCCATACAAAGTCCATGGGCTTTGCCTCAGAGTCAAACCCACAATTTCTCGCAGCCCAAGTTAATAGCCTACGATTACACCAACACAGAGAAGTTGGAAACTGAGTTTACATTAGTTCACATAATCCTAGTGACTGCGCACACAACATGGCCAAACAAAAGACAATACCTGGCCTATCAATTCAATGGAAACTCATAGGCAACACAGTCAATTGAACTAGGCAATTACATGCTGCCATACAAACTCCATGTGCTTTGCCTCAGAGTCGAACCCACAACCTCTCACAGCTTAAGCAAAAGACTACAACTACACCAACACAGAGAAGTAGGTGAATGACTCTACATTAATTCACATAATCCTAGTGACTGCGAACACAACATGGCCAAACAAAAGCAAAAGACAGTACCTGGCCTATCAATCCAATTGAAACTCATAGGCAACATAGTCCATTGGACTAGGCAATAACATGCAGCCATACAAAGTCCATGGGCCTTGCCTCAAAGTCTAACTCACAACCTCTCGCAGCTCAAGCAAAGAGCCTACCACTACACCAACACAGAGAAATGTGAACCTGACTCTACATTAATTCACATAATCCTAGTGACTGCGAACACAACATGGCCAAACATAAGCAAAAGGCAGTACCTGGCCTATCAATCCAATGGGAACTCATAGGCAACACAGTCAATTGAACTACGCAATTACATGCAGCCATACAAACTCCATGGGCCTTGCCTCAGAGTCGAACCCACAACCTCTCGCAGCTTAAGCAAAGAGCCTACCCCTAAACCAACACAGAGAAGTGGGAAACTGATTCTACATTAATTCACACAATCCTACCGACTGCGCACACAACACGGCCAAACAAAAGACATTACCTGGCCTATCAATTCAATGGAAACTCATAGGCAACACAGTCCATTGGACTAGGCAATTACATGCAGCCATACAAAGTCCATGGGCTTTGCCTAAAAGTCAAACCCACAACTTCTCGCAGCCCAAGCAAAGAGCCTACCACTACACCAACACAGAGAAGTTGGTAACTGAGTTTACATTAATTCACATAATCCTAGTGACTGCGCACACAACATGGCCAAACAAAAGCAAAAGACAGTACCTGGCCTATCAATCCAATGGAAAATCATAGGCAACACAGTCCATTGGACTAGACAATTACATGGAGACATACAAAGTCCATGGGCCTTTCCTCAGAGTCAAACCCACAACCTCTCGCAGCCAAGCAAAGAGCCTACCACTACACCAACACAGAGAAGTGGGAAACTGATTCTACATTAATTCACATAATCCTACCGACTGCGCACACAACATGGCCAAACAAAAGACAATACCTGGCCTATCAATCCAATGGAAACTCATAGGCAACACAGTCCATTAGACTAGGCAAATACATGCAGCCATATAAAGTTCATAGGCCTTGCCTCAGAGTCAAACCCACATCCTCTTGGAGAACAAGCAAAGAGCCTACCACTAATCCAACACAGAGAAGTTGGAAACCGACTCTACATTAATTCACATAATCCTAGTGACTGCGCACACAACATGGCCAAACAAAAGCAAAAGACATTACCTGGCCTATCAATCCAATGTAAACTCATAGGTAACACAGTACATTACTAGGATTATGTGAATTAATGTAGAGTCAGGTTCACATTTCTCTGTGTTGGTGTAGTGGTAGGCTTTTTTCTTGGGCTGCGAGAGGTTGTGAGTTCGACTCTGAGGCAAGGCCCATGGACTTTGTATGGCTGCATGTAATTGCCTAGTCCAATGGACTATGTTCTCTATGAGTTTCCATTGGATTGATAGGCCAGGGACTGTCTTTTGCTTTTGTTTGGCCATGTTGTGTGCGCAGTCACTAGGATTATGTGAATTTATGTTGAGTCAGTTTCGCTCTTCTCTGTGTTGGTGTAGTGGTAGGCTCTTTGCTTGGGCTGAGAGAGGTTGTGGGTTTGACTCTGAGACAAGGCCCATGGACTTTGTATGGCTGCATGTAATTGCCTAGTCCAATTGATTGCGTTGCCTATGAGTTTCCATTGGATTGATAGGCCAGGTACCGTCTTTTGCTTTTGTTTGGCCATGCTGTGTGCGCAGTCACTAGGATTATGTGAATTAATGTAGAATCTGTTTTCCACTTCTCTGTGTTGGTGTATTGGTAGGCTCTTTGCTTGGGCTACGAGAGGTTGTGGGTTTGACTCTGGGGCAAGGCCCATGGGCTTTGTATGGCTGCATGCAATTGCCTAGTCCAATGTACTGTGTTACCTATGAGTTTACATTGGATTTATAGGCCAGGTAATGTCTTTTGCTTTTGTTTGGCCATGTTGTGTGCGCAGTCACTAGGATTATGTGAATTAATGTAGAGTCTGGTTCACATTTCTCTGTGTTGGTGTAGTGGTAGGCTCTTTGCTTGGGCTGCGAGAAGTTGTGGGTTTGACTTTTAGGCAAAGCCCATGGACTTTGTATGGCTGCATGTAATTGCCAAGTCCAATGGACTGTGTTGCCTATGAGTTTCCATTGAATTGATAGGCCAGGTATTGTCTTTTGTTTAGCCATGTTGTGTGCGCAGTCGGTAGGATTATGTGAATTAATGTAGAATCAGTTTCCCACTTCTCTGTGTTGGTGTAGTGGTAGGCTCTTTGCTTGGCTGCGAGAGGTTGAGGGTTTGACTCTGAGGCAAGGCCCATGGACTTTGTATGTCTCTTGTAATTTTCTAGTCCAATGGACTGTGTTGCCTATGAGTTTCCATTGGATTGATAAGCCAGGTACTGACTTTTGCTTTTGTTTGGCCATGTTGTGTGCGCAGTCAGTAGGATTATGTGAATTAATGTAGTACCAGTTTCCCACTTTTCTGTGTTGGTGTAGTAGTAGGCTCTTTGCTTGGCTGCGCGAGGTTGTGGGTTTGACTCTGAGGCAAGGCCCATGGACTTTGTATGTCTCCATGTAATTGTCTAGTCCAATTGACTGTGTTGCCTATGAGTTCCCATTGGATTGATAGGCCAGGTACTGCCTTTTGCTTTTGTTTGGCCATGTTGTGTGCGCAGTCACTAGGATTATGTGAATTAATGTAGAGTCTGGTTCACATTTCTCTGTGTTGGTGTAGTGGTAGGCTCTTTGCTTGAGCTGCGAGAGGTTGTGAGTTCGACTTTGAGGCAAGGCCCATGGACGTTGTATGGCTGCATGTTATTGCCTAGTCCAATGGACTATGTTGCCTATGAGTTTTAATTAGAATGATAGGCCAGGTACTGTCTTTTGCTTTTGTTTGGCCATGTTGTGTGCGCAGTCACTAGGATTATGTGAATTAATGTAGAGTCAGTTTCACACTTCTCTGTGTTGCTGTAGCGGTAGGCTTTTTTTCTTGGGCTGCGAGAGGTTGTGAGTTCGACTCTAATGCAAGGTTCATGGACTTTGTATAACTGCATGTAATTGCCTAGTCCACTGGACTGTGTTGCCTATGAGTTTCCATTGGATTGATAGGCCAGGTATTGACTTTTGCTTTCGTTTGGCCATGTTGTGTGCGCAGTCACTAGGATTATGTGAATTAATGTAGAGTCAGTTTCACATTTCTCTGTGTTGGTGTAGTGGTAGGATCTTTGCTTGGGCTGCGAGAAGTTGTGGGTTTGACTCTGAGGCAAGGCCCATGGACTTTTTATGGCTGCATGTAATTGCCTAGTCCAATGGACTGTGTTGCCTATGAGTTTCCATTGGATTGATAGGCCAGGTATGGACTTTTGCTTTCGTTTGGCCATGTTGTGTGCGCAGTCACTAGGATTATGTGAATTAATGTAGAGGCAGGTTCACATTTCTCTGTGTTGGTGTAGTGGTAGGCTCTTTGCTTGAGCTGCGAGAGGTTGTGAGTTCGACTTTGAGGCAAGGCCCATGGACTTTGTATGGCTGCATGTTATTGCCTAGTCCAATGGACTGTGTTGCCTATGAGTTTCCATTGGATTGATAAGCCAGGTACTGTTTTTTGCTTTTGTTTAGCCATGTTGTGTGCGCAGTCGGTAGGATTATGTGAATTAATGTAGAATCAGTTTCCCACTTCTCTGTATTGGTGTAGTGGTAGGCTCTTTGTTTGGCTGCGAGAGGTTGTGGGTTTGACTCTGAAGCAAGGCCCATGGACTTTGTATGTCTCCATGTAATTGTCTAGTCCAATGGACTGTGTTGCCTATGAGTTTCCATTGGATTGATAGGCCAGGTACTGTCTTTTGCTTTTGTTTGGCCATGTTGTGTGCGCAGTCACTAGGATTATGTGAATTAATGTAGAGTCAGTTTCCAACTTCTCTGTGTTGGTTTAGTGGTAGGCTCTTTGCTTGTTCTCCAAGAGGTTGTGGGTTCGACTCTGAGGCAAGGCCCATGAACTTTGTATGGCTGCATGTATTTGCCTAGTCTAATGGACTGTGTTGCCTATGAGTTTCCATTGGATTGATAGGCCAGATAATGTCTTTTGCATTTGTTTCGCAATGTTGTGTGCACAGTCACTAGGATTATGTGAACTAATGTAAACTCAGTTTCCATCTTGTCTGTGTTGGTGTAGTGGTAGGCTCTTTGCTTGGACTGCGACAAATTGTGGGTTTGACTCAGAGGCAAAGCCCATGGACTTTGTATGGCTGCATGTAATTGTTTAGTCCAATGGACTGTGTTGCCTATGAGTTTCCATTGGCTTGATAGGCCAGGTAATGTCTTTTGCTTTTCTTTGGCCATGTTGTGTGCGCAGTCTCTAGGAATATGTGAATTAATGTAGACGCACCTTCCTACTTTTTTGTGTTGGTGTAGTTGTAAGCTCTTTGCTTGTTCTGCCAGAGGTTGTGGGTTTGACTCTGAGGCAAGGCCCATGGACTTTGTATGGCTGCATGTAATTGCCTAGTCCAATGGACTATGTTGTATATGAGTTTCCATTGGATTGATAGGCCAGGGACTGTCTTTTGCTTTTGTTTGGCCATGTTGTGTGTGCAGTCACTAGGATTATGTGAATTTATGTTGAGTCAGTTTCGCTCTTCTCTGTGTTGGTTTAGTGGTAGGCTCTTTGCTTGGGCTACAAGAGGTTGTGGGTTCGACTCTGAGGCAAGGCCCATGGACTTTGTATGGCTGCATGTAATTGCCTAGTCCAATTGATTGCTTTGCCTATGAGTTTCTATTGGATTGATAGGCCAGGTACTGTCTTTTGCTTTTGTTTGGCCATGTTGTGTGCGCAGTCACTAGGATTATGTGAATTAATGTAGAATCAGTTTTTCACTTCTCTGTGTTGGTGTATTGGTAGGCTCTTTGCTTGGGCTACGAGAGGTTGTGGGTTCGACTCTGGGGCAAGGCCCATGGGCTTTGTATGGCTGCATTTAATTGCCTAGTCTAATGTACTGTGTTACCTATGAGTTTCCATTGGATTGATAGGCCAGGTACTGTCTTTTGCTTTTGTTTGGCCATGTTGTGTGCGCAGTCACTAGGATTATGTGAATTAATGTACAGTCGGTTTCCAACTTCTCTGTGTTGGTTTAGTGGTAGGCTCTTTGCTTGTTCTCCAAGAAGTTGTGGGTTCGACTCTGAGGCAAGGCCCATGAACTTTGTATGGCTGCATGTATTTGCCTAGTCTAATGGACTGTGTTGCCTATGAGTTTCCATTGGATTGATAGACCAGGTATTGTCTTTTGTTTGGCCATGTTGTGTGCGCAGTCGGTAGGATTATGTGAATTAATGTAGAATCAGTTTCCCACTTATCTGTGTTGGTGTAGTGGTAGGCTCTTTGCTTGTTCTGCCAGAGGTTGTGGGTTTGACTCTGAGGCAAGGCCCATGGACTTTGTATGGCTGCATGTAATTGTCAAGTCCAATGGACTGTGTTGCCTACGAGTTTCCATTGGATTGATAGGCCAGGTATTGTCTTTTGCTTTTGTTTGGCCATGTTGTGTGCGCAGTCACTAGGATTATGTGAATTAATGTAGACGCAACTTCCTACTTCTTTGTGTTGGTGTAGTTGTAGGCTCTTTGCTTGTTCTGCCAGAGGTTGTGGGTTTGACTCTGAGGCAAGGCCCATGGACTTTGTATGGCTGCATGTAATTGTCAAGTCCAATGGACTGTGTTGCCTACGAGTTTCCATTGGATTGATAGGCCAGGTATTGTCTTTTGCTTTTGTTTGGCCATGTTGTGTGCGCAGTCACTAGGATTATGTGAATTAATGTAGAATCCGTTTCCCACTTCTCTGTGTTGGTGTAGTGGAAGCTGCTTTGCTTGGCTGCGAGAGGTTGTGGGTTTGACTCTGCGGCATGGCCCATGGACTTTGTATGGCTGCATGTAATCGCCTAGTTCAATGGACTGTGTTGCCTATGAGTTTCCATTGGCCTGATAGGCCAGGTAATGTCTTTTGCTTTTGTTTGGCCATGTTGTGTGCGCATTCACTAGGATTATGTGAATTAATGTAGACGCAGCTTCCTACTTCTTTGTGTTGGTGTAGTTGTAGGCTCTTTGCTTGTTCTGCCAGAGGTTGTGGGTTTGACTCTGAGGCAAGGCCCATGGACTTTGTGAGGCTGCATGTAATTGCCTATTCCAATGGGCTATGTTGTCTATGAGTTTCCATTGGATTGATAGGCAAGGGACTGTCTTTAGCTTTTGTTTGGCCATGTTGTGTGCGCAGTCACTAGGATTATGTGAATTTATGTTGAGTCAGTTTCGCACTTCTCTGTGTTGGTGTAGTGGTAGGCTCTTTGCTTGGGCTGTAAGAGGTTGTGGGTTTGACTCTGAGGCAAGGCCCATGGACTTTGTATGGCTGCATGTAATTGCCTAGTCCAATGGATTGATAGGCCAGGTACTGTCTTTTGTTTTCGTTTGGCCATGTTTTGTGCGCAGTCACTAGGATTATGTGAGTTAATGTAGAGACAGTTTCACACTTCTCTGTGTTGCTGAAGTGGTAGGCTTTTTTGTTGGGCTGCGAGAGGTTGTGAGTTCGACTCTGAGGCAAGGCCCATGGACTTTGTATGGCTGCATGTAATTGCATAGTCCAATGGACTGCGTTAACTATGAGTTTCCATTGGATTGATAGGCCAGGTGCTTTCTTTTGCTTTTGTTTGGCCATGTTGTGTGTGCAGTCACTAGGAATATGTGAATTAATGTAGAGTCAGTTTCACATTTCTCTTTGTTGGTGTAGTGGTAGGCTCTTTGCTTGGGCTTTGAGAGGTTGTGGGTTTGACTCTGAGGCAAGGCCCATGGACTTTTTATGGCTGCATGTAATTGCCTAGTCCAATGGACTTTGTTGCCTATGAGTTTCCATTGGATTGATAGGCCAGGTATTGATTTTTGCTTTCGTTTGGCCATGTTGTGTGCGCAGTCACTAGGATTATGTGAATTAATGTAGAGTCAGTTTCACATTTCTCTGTGTTGGTGTAGTGGTAGGCTCTTTGCTTGGGCTGCGAGAGGTTGTGGGTTTGATTCTGAGGCAAGGCCCATGGACATTTTATGGCTGCATGTAATTGCCTAGTCCAATGGACTGTGTTGCCTATGAGTTTCCATTGGATTGATAGGCCAGGTACTGTCTTTTGTTTTCGTTTGGCCATGTTGTGTGCGCACTCACTAGGATTATGTGAATTAATGTAGAGGCAGGTTCACATTTCTCTGTGTTGGTGTAGTGGTAGGCTCTTTGCTTGAGCTGCGAGAGGTTGTGGGTTTGACTCTGAGGCAAGGCCCATGGACTTTTTATGGCTGCATGTTATTGCCTAGTCCAATGGACTGTGTTGCCTATGAGTTTCCATTGGATTGATAAGCCAGGTACTGTCTTTTGCTTTTGTTTAGCCATGTTGTGTGCGCAGTCGGTAGGATTATGTGAATTAATGTAGAATCAGTTTCCAACTTCTCTGTGTTGGTTTAGTGGTAGGCTCTTTGCTTGTTCTCCAAGAGGTTGTGGGTTCGACTCTGAGGCAAGGCCCATGAACTTTGTATGGCTGCATGTATTTGCCTAGTCTAATGGACTGTGTTGCCTATGAGTTTCCATTGGATTGATAGGCCAGATAATGTCTTTTGCATTTGTTTCACCATGTTGTGTGCACAGTCACTAGGATTATGTGAACTAATGTAAACTCAGTTTCCAACTTGTCTGTGTTGTTGTAGTGGTAGGCTCTTTGCTTGGGATGCGAGAAATTGTGGGTTTGACTCTGAGGCAAAGCCCATGGACTTTGTGTGGCTGCATGTAATTGTTTAGTCCAATGGACTGTGTTGCCTATGAGTTTCCATTGGCTTGATAGGCCAGGTAATGTCTTTTGCTTTTGTTTGGCCATGTTGTGTGCGCAGTCGCTAGGAATATGTAAATTAATGTAGACGCAGCTTCCTACTTTTTTGTGTTGGTGTAGTTGTAAGCTCTTTGCTTGTTCTGCCAGAGGTTGTGGGTTTGACTCTGAGGCAAGGCCCATGGACTTTGTATGGCTGCATGTAATTGCCTAGTCCAATGGACTATGTTGTATATGAGTTTCCATTGGATTGATAGGCCAGGGACTGTCTTTTGCTTTTGTTTGGCCATGTTGTGTGCACAGTCACTAGGATTATGTGAACTAATGTAAACTCTGTACCAACTTCTCTGTGTTGGTGTAGTGGTAGGCTCTTTGCTTGGGCTACAAGAGGTTGTGGGTTCGACTCTGAGGCAAGGCCCATGGACTTTGTATGGCTGCATGTAATTGCCTAGTCCAATTGATTGCTTTGCCTATGAGTTTCTATTGGATTTATAGGCCAGGTAATGTCTTTTGCTTTTGTTTGGCCATGTTGTGTGCGCAGTCACTAGGATTATGTGAATTAATGTAGAATCAGTTTTCCACTTCTCTGTGTTGGTGTATTTGTAGGCTCTTTGCTTGGGCTACAAGAGGTTGTGGGTTCGACTCTGGGGCAAGGCCCATGGGCTTTGTATGGCTGCATGTATTTGCCTAGTCTAATGGACTGTGTTGCCTATGAGTTTCCATTGGATTGATAGGCCAGGTATTTTCTTTTGTTTGGCCATGTTGTGTGCGCAGTCGGTAGGATTATGTGAATTAATGTAGAATCAGTTTCCCACTTCTCTGTGTTGGTGTAGTGGTAGGCTCTTTGCTTGGCTGCGAGAGGTTGTGGGTTTGACTCTGAGGCAAGGCCCATGGACTTTGTATGTCTCCATGTAATTGTCTAGTCCAATGGACTGTGTTGCCTATGAGTTTCTATTGGATTTATAGGCCAGGTACTGTCTTTTGCTTTTGTTTGGCCATGTTGTGTGCGCAGTCACTAGGATTATGTGAATTAATGTAGAGTCAGGTTCACATTTCTCTGTGTTGGTGTAGTTGTAGGCTCTTTGCTAGAGCTGCGAGAGGTTGTGAGTTCAACTTTGAGGCAAGGCCCATGGACTTTGTATGGCTGCATGTTATTGCCTAGTCCAATGGACTATGTTACCTATGAGTTTCAATTGGAATGATAGGCCAGGTACTGTCTTTTGCTTTTGTTTGGCCATGTTGTGTGCGCAGTCACTAGGATTATGTGAATTAATGTAGAGTCAGTTTCACACTTCTCTGTGTTGATGTAGTGGTAGGCTTTTTTCTTGGGCTGCGAGAGGTTGTGAGTTCGACTCTGAGGCAAGGCCCATGGAGTTTGTATGGCTGCATGTAATTGCCTAGTCCAATGGACTATGTTGTCTATGAGTTTCCATTGGATTGATAGGCCAGGGACTGTCTATTGCTTTTGTTTGGCCATGTTGTGTGCGCAGTCACTAGGATTATGTGAATTTATGTTGAGTCAATTTCGCACTTCTCTGTGTTGGTGTAGTGGTAGGCTCTTTGCTTGGACTTTGAGAGGTAGTGGTTTTGACTCTGAGGCAAGGCCCATGGACTTTGTATGGCTGCATGTTATTGCCTAGTCCAAAGGATTGCGTTGCCTATGAGTTTCCATTGGATTAATAGGCCAGGTACTGTCTTTTGCTTTTGTTTGGCCATGTTGTGTGCGCAGTCACTAGGATTATGTGAATTAATGTAGAGTCATTCACCTAATTCTCTGTGTTGGTGTAGTGGTAGTCTCTTTGCTTAAGCTGCGAGAAGTTGTGGGTTCGACTCTGAGGCAAGGCCCATGGAGTTTGTATGGCTGCATGTAATCGCCTAGTTCAATTGACTGTGTTGCCTATGAGTTCCCATCGGATTGATAGGCCAGGTACTGTCTTTTGCTTTTGTTTGGCCATGTTGTGTGCGCAGTCACTAGGATTATGTGAACTAATGTAAACTCAGATTCCAACTTCTCTGTGTTGGTGTAGTGGCAGGCTCTTTGCTTGGGCTGCGAGAAATTGTGGGTTCGACTCTGAGGCAAGGCCCATGGAGTTTGTATGGCTGCATGTAATCACCTAGTTCAATTGACTGTGTTGCCTATGAGTTTCCATTGGCTTGATAGGCTAGGTAATGTCTTCTGCTTTTGTTTGGCCATGTTGTGTGCGCAGTCACTAGGATTATGTGAATTAATGTAGACGCAGCTTCCTACTTCTTTGTGTTTTTGTAGTTGTAGGCTCTTTGCTTGTTCTGCCAGAGGTTGTGGGTTTGACTCTGAGGCAAGGCCCATGGACTTTGTATGGCTGCATGTAATTGCCTAGTCCAATGGACTATGTTGCCTATGAGTTTCCATTGGATTGATAGGCCAGGTACTGCCTTTTGCTTTTGTTTGACCATGTTGTGTGCGCAGTCACTAGGGTTATGGGAATTAATGTAGAGTCAGTTTCCCACTTCTCTGTGTTGGTGTAGTGGTAGGCTCTTTGCTTGGGCTGCGAGAGGTTGTGGGTTCGACTCTAATGCAAGGCTCATGGACTTTGAATGGCTGCATGTAATTGCTTAGTCCAATGGACTGTGTTGCCTATGAGTTTCTATTGGATTGATAGGCCAGTTACTGTCTTTTGTTTTCGTTTGGCCATGTTGTGTGCGCAGTCACTAGGATTATGTGAAATAATGTAGAGTCAGGTTTACATTTCTCTGTGTTGGTGTAGTGGTAGGCTCTTTGCTTGAGCTGCGAGAGGTTGTGAGTTCGACTTTGAGGCAAGGCCCATGGACTTTGTATGGCTGCATGTAATTGCCTAGTCCAATTGATTGCTTTGCCTATGAGTTTCTATTGGATTGATAGGCCAGGTACTGTCTTTTTCTTTTGTTTGGCAATGTTGTGTGCGCAGTCACTAGGATTATGTGAATTAATGTAGAGTCATTCACCTACTTCTCTGTGTTGGTGTAGTGGTAGTCTCTTTGCTTAAGCTGCAAGAGGTTGTGGGTTCGACTCTGAGGCAAGGCCCCTGGAGTTTGTATGGCTGCATGTAATTGCCTATTTCAATTAACTGTTTTGCCTATGAGTTCCCATTGGATTGATAGGCCAGGTACTGTCTTTTGCTTTTGTTTGGCCATGTTGTGTGCGCAGTCACTAGGATTATGTGAACTAATGTAAACTCAGTTTCCAACTTCTCTGTCTTGGTGTAGTGGTAGGCTCTTTGCTTGGGCTGCGAGAAATTGTGGGTTTGACTCTGAGGCAAAGCCCATGGACTTTATATGGCTGCGTGTAATTGCCTAGTCCAATGGACTGTGTTGCCTATGAGTTTCCATTGGATTGATTGGCCAGGTATTATCTTTTGTTTGGTTATGTTGTGTGCGCAGTCGGTAGGATTATGTGAATTAATGTAGAATCAGTTTCCCAGTTCTCTGTGTTGCTGTAGTGGAAGGCTCTTTGCTTAGCTGCAAGAGGTTGTGGGTTTGACTCTGAGGCAAGGCCCATGGAGTTTGTATGGCTGCATGTAATTGCCTAGTTCAATTAACTGTGTTGCCTATGAGTTCCCATTGGATTGATAGGCCAGGTACTGTCTTTTGCTTTTGTTTGGCCATGTTGTGTGCGCAGTCACTAGGATTATGTGAATTAATGTAGAAATGGTTTTCCACTTCTCTGTGTTGGTGTATTGGTAGGCTCTTTGCCTTGGCTATGAGAGGTTGTGGGTTTGACTCTGGGGCAAGGCCCATGGGCTTTGTATGGCTGCATGTAATTGCCTAGTCCAATGTACTGTGTTACCTATGAGTTTCCGTTGGATTGATAGGCCACGTACTGTCTTTTGCTTTTGTTTGGCCATGTTGTGTGCGCAGTCACTAGGATTATGTTAATTAATGTAGAGTCGGTTTCCAACTTCTCTGAGTTGGTTTAGTGGTAGGCTCTTTGCTTGTTCTCCAAGAGGTTGTGGGTTCGACTCTGAGGCAATGCCCATGAACTTTACATGGCTGCATGTAAGTGCCTAGTCTAATGGACTGTGTTGCCTATGAGTTTCCATTGGATTGATAGGCCAGATAATGTCTTTTGCATTTGTTTGGCCATGTTGTGTGCGTAGTCACTAGGATTATGTGAATTAATGTAGAGTCATTCACCTACTTCTCTGTGTTGGTGTAGTGGTAGGCTCTTTGCCCTGGCTACGAGAGTTTGTGGGTTCGACTCTGGGGCAAGACCCATGGGCTTTGTATGGCTGCATGTAATTGCCTAGTCCAATGTACTGTGTTACCTATGAGTTTCTATTGGATTGATAGGCTAGGTACTGTCTTTTGCTTTTGTTTGGCCATGTTGTGTGCGCAGTCACTAGGATTATGTTAATTAATGTAGAGTCGGTTTCCAACTTCACTGAGTTGGTTTAGTGGTAGGCTCTTTGCTTGTTCTCCAAGAGGTTGTGGGTTCGACTCTGAGGCAAGGCCCATGAACTTTGTTTGGCTGCATGTAATTGCCTAGTCTAATGGACTGTGTTGCCTATGAGTTTCCATTTGATTGAATGGCCAGGTACTGTCTTTTGTTTTCGTTTGGCCATGTTGTGTGCGCAGTCACTAGGATTATGTGAATTAATGCTATTGGATTTTTCAAGTCAGTATTCACACAGCAGTTTCTGCTATTTCATGTATTCCCCTTACATAGTCACTGGTGTTCATACCTTATCTCCCCATAGTGATGTTTTTTTAGGTTTTTGCACCCAGTTCGGACTTAGAATGGTGTTCCAAACGTTATTCCTATTTGTTAGTATTTTTTCGTTTGTGAACCCTCCCCAACCACACCTATTGCCAATCCATATCATACGCATAAATAGCCTGGGTCTCAGCTTCCCATACACGGTAGGTTTTTTAACTGCATGAGAGGACACACACAAGCTAGGGACCCCAACGTAGAGAAATACTTTGGCGTAGTGTTGGGGCTCTATTGCATTGATCAATTCAGTAGCTAAATTTCTCTTGATTCATATGTTCATGGCAGTAATGCAGATTCCATTTTTCACATATTCACTCTTGCATATAGCTATTGAATTTTTCAAGTCAGTATTCACACAGCAGTTTCTGCTATTTCATGTATTCCCCTTACATAGTCACTGGTGTGCATACCTTATCTCCCCATAGTGCCTGGGATCTGACCCAGACACTAGCAGTTTTGCACTCCTACCCAAAACTGGGCTGTTCCCTGAACTCACTACCTCCACGGTTCAACTCTTAACTGAACTTCAACTAACTAACTGGTTTTCCCACCTCCAGGCCTGTGAACTCCTTGGTGGGTGGGGCCAACCGCCTGGCACCGCCCCTCCTGGTGTGGACATCAGCCCCTGGAGGGAGGCAACAACGGTTTTGTGTCTGACTAGTGTAACTATCCGGGAAAGGGGGTGTGTGTGTGTGTTATGTCTGTGACTAACTGGCTAGTCCAGGGCGTCACACTTGCACCCCCTTCTTGTGATGTGAAGGTGTGTAGTCAGTGCCTACGTGTAATTCCTGACACCACTCCTCTGGCTGACTTGGTGAGCTGTCACTGACTGGGTGGGGTGCAGTAATGGTGGATGCTGCTGCTGCTTGGATAGCATGTGTATCTACTGTGAACAGCTTATCAATGGTGGCAAATCGGGGCAGCTTAACCTCTTGCTCTCCGCAGTTCAACACTCTCACGCGCACTCTTCCCTTCCGTATTAATGAATAAAACTGTGATATAAATAGTATATAGATACCCCACAAATGCAGATAAAGGTAGGTTATGGGAAAAGGGAGAAGAGGGAAACAGGAAAATAGTGTAATAAAGTATACCTTCCAGGGGGGAGAGGAAATGGCAGCACAGCCAGTGGAGGTGAAGCAAGGGGAAGCCTGCAACTAAATTGTTGAGAGCATTATCACATGGTGACTGAGCCTGATTGTAACGGGAGCATAGAGGTGCCGATCCTGTCTTACCTGCGTTGGTGTAGAAGTGGGTTTCCAGTGGTGGAGTCAGCTGTGTGCAGTGGTGGCTGTGGGTTCTTTTATGTGCGACCGTAGTAATAGCTGCGCCCACTTCCTGTATGGGAGTGGAATGCAGTGAGGCTAATGGAACGCACGTCCACGTGCCGCGCCCCTGAAGGTAATACCGATCATTGAATACAAAAAAATTTCTCATACTACTGTATGGGGGTCCCTATATTTAATATGATATCCAAGCCACAGCATCCACCGTTACTTCACCACACCCATTCAGTGACAGCTCACCAAGTCAACCAGAGGAGTGGTGTAAGGAATTACACGTAGGCACTGACTCCACACCTTCACATCACAAGAAGCGGGTCCACAGGGTAGTGCAAGAATACGAGCAAGTCTTCAGCAAACATCCGCTAGACTTTGGGAGAATAAAAGGGGTCCATATTCATGGTTTAAGAACTTGGGTTCTAACGTGCCCAGAGTATGCTCCACTCTATGCTCCCTTTACAATCAGGCTCAGTCACCATGTGATAACGCTCTCAACTCTTTAGTTGCAGGCTTCCTTTTGCTTCACCTCCACTGGCTGTGCTGCCATTTCCTCTCACCCCCAGAAGGTATACTTTATTACACTATTTTCCTCTTTCCCTGTTCCCCCTTTTCCCATAACCTACCTTTATTTACAATTGTGGGGTATCTATATGATATTTACATCATAGTTTTATTCATTAGTGCGGAAGGGAAGAGTGCCCGTGAGAGTGTTAAACTGCGGAGAGCAGGAGGTTAAGCTGCCCCGACTTGCCACCATTGATAAGCTGTTCACAGTAGATACACATGCTATCCAAGTAGCAGCATCCACTATTACTGCACCCCACCCAGTCAGTGACTGCTCACCAAGTCAGCCAGAGGAGTGGTGTAAGGAATTACACGTAGGCACTGACTCCACACCTTCACATCACAAGAAGCGGGTCCACAGGGTAGTGCAAGAATACGAGCGAGCAAGTCTTCAGCAAACATCCGCTAGATTTTGGGGGAATAAAAGGGGTCCAACACTACATCCCCACAGGTGCACACCCACCCATCAAAGAGAGCTATAAGCCAATACCACCTTCACATTACCAGTGTACCAAGGACATGTTGAGCAACATGAAGGCGGCTGGGGTTATCCGTGACAGTTGTAGCCTTTGGGCAGCTCCGTTGGTCCTGTTAAAGAAGAAGGACAGCACCACTCCCCCGTATTGAGGAATCGCTAGCTGCATTGAGAACTGCAAATTATTTTTCTACCCTTGATCTCACTAGTCACTATTGGCTAGTGTCCGTTGCTGAGGCAGACCGGGGGAAGACCGCCTTTGCCACCCCTATGCATCTGTTATAGTTTTGGAGAAAAATGTGTTCATTTCATGTATGCGCGAAATGCCTTAAAAATGGCTTTAAAATGGATTTGGAGCATGGAGACGATTATCTCGGGATTGCAAGATAACCAAACAAAACTTTTAGTGGATTTCTACTTATTTTATTAAATATCATCTCCACCAAACAGGACAAGCTTGCATCTGTTATAGTTTTGGAGAAAAATGTGTTCATTTCATGTATGCGCGAAATGCCTTAAAAATGGCTTTAAAATGGATTTGGAGCATGGAGACGATTATCTCGGGATTGCAAGATAACCAAACAAAACTTTTAGTGGATTTCTACTTATTTTATTAAATATCATCTCCACCAAACAGGACAAGCTTGCATCTGTTATAGTTTTGGAGAAAAATGTGTTCATTTCATGTATGCGCGAAATGCCTTAAAAATGGCTTTAAAATGGATTTGGAGCATGGAGACGATTATCTCGGGATTGCAAGATAACCAAACAAAACTTTTAGTGGATTTCTACTTATTTTATTAAATATCATCTCCACCAAACAGGACAAGCTTGCATCTGTTATAGTTTTGGAGAAAAATGTGTTCATTTCATGTATGCGCGAAATGCCTTAAAAATGGCTTTAAAATGGATTTGGAGCATGGAGACGATTATCTCGGGATTGCAAGATAACCAAACAAAACTTTTAGTGGATTTATACTTATTTTATTAAATATCATCTCCACCAAACAGGACAAGCTTGCATCTGTTATAGTTTTGGAGAAAAATGTGTTCATTTCATGTATGCGCGAAATGCCTTAAAAATGGCTTTAAAATGGATTTGGAGCATGGAGACGATTATCTCGGGATTGCAAGATAACCAAACAAAACTTTTAGTGGATTTCTACTTATTTTATTAAATATCATCTCCACCAAACAGGACAAGCTTGCATCTGTTATAGTTTTGGAGAAAAATGTGTTCATTTCATGTATGCGCGAAATGCCTTAAAAATGGCTTTAAAATGGATTTGGAGCATGGAGACGATTATCTCGGGATTGCAATATAACCAAACAAAACTTTTAGTCGATTTCTACTTATTTTATTAAATATCATCTCCACCAAACAGGACAAGCTTGCATCTGTTATAGTTTTGGAGAAAAATGTGTTCATTTCATGTATGCGCGAAATGCCTTAAAAATGGCTTTAAAATGGATTTGGAGCATGGAGACGATTATCTCGGGATTGCAAGATAACCAAACAAAACTTTTAGTGGATTTCTACTTATTTTATTAAATATCATCTCCACCAAACAGGACAAGCTTGCATCTGTTATAGTTTTGGAGAAAAATGTGTTCATTTCATGTATGCGCGAAATGCCTTAAAAATGGCTTTAAAATGGATTTGGAGCATGGAGACGATTATCTCGGGATTGCAAGATAACCAAACAAAACTTTTAGTGGATTTCTACTTATTTTATTAAATAGCATCTCCACCAAACAGGACAAGCTTGCATCTGTTATAGTTTTGGAGAAAAATGTGTTCATTTCATGTATGCGCGAAATGCCTTAAAAATGGCTTTAAAATGGATTTGGAGCATGGAGACGATTATCTCGGGATTGCAAGATAACCAAACAAAACTTTTAGTGGATTTCTACTTATTTTATTAAATATCATCTCCACCAAACAGGACAAGCTTGCATCTGTTATAGTTTTGGAGAAAAATGTGTTCATTTCATGTATGCGCGAAATGCCTTAAAAATGGCTTTAAAATGGATTTGGAGCATGGAGACGATTATCTCGGGATTGCAAGATAACCAAACAAAACTTTTAGTGGATTTATACTTATTTTATTAAATATCATCTCCACCAAACAGGACAAGCTTGCATCTGTTATAGTTTTGGAGAAAAATGTGTTCATTTCATGTATGCGCGAAATGCCTTAAAAATGGCTTTAAAATGGATTTGGAGCATGGAGACGATTATCTCGGGATTGCAAGATAACCAAACAAAACTTTTAGTGGATTTCTACTTATTTTATTAAATATCATCTCCACCAAACAGGACAAGCTTGCATCTGTTATAGTTTTGGAGAAAAATGTGTTCATTTCATGTATGCGCGAAATGCCTTAAAAATGGCTTTAAAATGGATTTGGAGCATGGAGACGATTATCTCGGGATTGCAAGATAACCAAACAAAACTTTTAGTGGATTTCTACTTATTTTATTAAATATCATCTCCACCAAACAGGACAAGCTTGCATCTGTTATAGTTTTGGAGAAAAATGTGTTCATTTCATGTATGCGCGAAATGCCTTAAAAATGGCTTTAAAATGGATTTGGAGCATGGAGACGATTATCTCGGGATTGCAAGATAACCAAACAAAACTTTTAGTGGATTTCTACTTATTTTATTAAATATCATCTCCACCAAACAGGACAAGCTTGCATCTGTTATAGTTTTGGAGAAAAATGTGTTCATTTCATGTATGCGCGAAATGCCTTAAAAATGGCTTTAAAATGGATTTGGAGCATGGAGACGATTATCTCGGGATTGCAAGATAACCAAACAAAACTTTTAGTGGATTTCTACTTATTTTTTTAAATATCATCTCCACCAAACAGGACAAGCTTGCATCTGTTATAGTTTTGGAGAAAAATGTGTTCATTTCATGTATGCGCGAAATGCCTTAAAAATGGCTTTAAAATGGATTTGGAGCATGGAGACGATTATCTCGGGATTGCAAGATAACCAAACAAAACTTTTAGTGGATTTCTACTTATTTTATTAAATATCATCTCCACCAAACAGGACAAGCTTGCATCTGTTATAGTTTTGGAGAAAAATGTGTTCATTTCATGTATGCGCGAAATGCCTTAAAAATGGCTTTAAAATGGATTTGGAGCATGGAGACGATTATCTCGGGATTGCAAGATAACCAAACAAAACTTTTAGTCGATTTCTACTTATTTTATTAAATATCATCTCCACCAAACAGGACAAGCTTGCATCTGTTATAGTTTTGGAGAAAAATGTGTTCATTTCATGTATGCGCGAAATGCCTTAAAAATGGCTTTAAAATGGATTTGGAGCATGGAGACGATTATCTCGGGATTGCAAGATAACCAAACAAAACTTTTAGTGGATTTCTACTTATTTTATTAAATATCATCTCCACCAAACAGGACAAGCTTGCATCTGTTATAGTTTTGGAGAAAAATGTGTTCATTTCATGTATGCGCGAAATGCCTTAAAAATGGCTTTAAAATGGATTTGGAGCATGGAGACGATTATCTCGGGATTGCAAGATAACCAAACAAAACTTTTAGTGGATTTCTACTTATTTTATTAAATAGCATCTCCACCAAACAGGACAAGCTTGCATCTGTTATAGTTTTGGAGAAAAATGTGTTCATTTCATGTATGCGCGAAATGCCTTAAAAATGGCTTTAAAATGGATTTGGAGCATGGAGACGATTATCTCGGGATTGCAAGATAACCAAACAAAACTTTTAGTGGATTTATACTTATTTTATTAAATATCATCTCCACCAAACAGGACAAGCTTGCATCTGTTATAGTTTTGGAGAAAAATGTGTTCATTTCATGTATGCGCGAAATGCCTTAAAAATGGCTTTAAAATGGATTTGGAGCATGGAGACGATTATCTCGGGATTGCAAGATAACCAAACAAAACTTTTAGTGGATTTCTACTTATTTTATTAAATATCATCTCCACCAAACAGGACAAGCTTGCATCTGTTATAGTTTTGGAGAAAAATGTGTTCATTTCATGTATGCGCGAAATGCCTTAAAAATGGCTTTAAAATGGATTTGGAGCATGGAGACGATTATCTCGGGATTGCAAGATAACCAAACAAAACTTTTAGTGGATTTCTACTTATTTTATTAAATATCATCTCCACCAAACAGGACAAGCTTGCATCTGTTATAGTTTTGGAGAAAAATGTGTTCATTTCATGTATGCGCGAAATGCCTTAAAAATGGCTTTAAAATGGATTTGGAGCATGGAGACGATTATCTCGGGATTGCAAGATAACCAAACAAAACTTTTAGTGGATTTCTACTTATTTTATTAAATATCATCTCCACCAAACAGGACAAGCTTGCATCTGTTATAGTTTTGGAGAAAAATGTGTTCATTTCATGTATGCGCGAAATGCCTTAAAAATGGCTTTAAAATGGATTTGGAGCATGGAGACGATTATCTCGGGATTGCAAGATAACCAAACAAAACTTTTAGTGGATTTCTACTTATTTTTTTAAATATCATCTCCACCAAACAGGACAAGCTTGCATCTGTTATAGTTTTGGAGAAAAATGTGTTCATTTCATGTATGCGCGAAATGCCTTAAAAATGGCTTTAAAATGGATTTGGAGCATGGAGACGATTATCTCGGGATTGCAAGATAACCAAACAAAACTTTTAGTGGATTTCTACTTATTTTATTAAATATCATCTCCACCAAACAGGACAAGCTTGCATCTGTTATAGTTTTGGAGAAAAATGTGTTCATTTCATGTATGCGCGAAATGCCTTAAAAATGGCTTTAAAATGGATTTGGAGCATGGAGACGATTATCTCGGGATTGCAAGATAACCAAACAAAACTTTTAGTCGATTTCTACTTATTTTATTAAATATCATCTCCACCAAACAGGACAAGCTTGCATCTGTTATAGTTTTGGAGAAAAATGTGTTCATTTCATGTATGCGCGAAATGCCTTAAAAATGGCTTTAAAATGGATTTGGAGCATGGAGACGATTATCTCGGGATTGCAAGATAACCAAACAAAACTTTTAGTGGATTTCTACTTATTTTATTAAATATCATCTCCACCAAACAGGACAAGCTTGCATCTGTTATAGTTTTGGAGAAAAATGTGTTCATTTCATGTATGCGCGAAATGCCTTAAAAATGGCTTTAAAATGGATTTGGAGCATGGAGACGATTATCTCGGGATTGCAAGATAACCAAACAAAACTTTTAGTGGATTTCTACTTATTTTATTAAATAGCATCTCCACCAAACAGGACAAGCTTGCATCTGTTATAGTTTTGGAGAAAAATGTGTTCATTTCATGTATGCGCGAAATGCCTTAAAAATGGCTTTAAAATGGATTTGGAGCATGGAGACGATTATCTCGGGATTGCAAGATAACCAAACAAAACTTTTAGTGGATTTCTACTTATTTTATTAAATATCATCTCCACCAAACAGGACAAGCTTGCATCTGTTATAGTTTTGGAGAAAAATGTGTTCATTTCATGTATGCGCGAAATGCCTTAAAAATGGCTTTAAAATGGATTTGGAGCATGGAGACGATTATCTCGGGATTGCAAGATAACCAAACAAAACTTTTAGTGGATTTCTACTTATTTTATTAAATATCATCTCCACCAAACAGGACAAGCTTGCATCTGTTATAGTTTTGGAGAAAAATGTGTTCATTTCATGTATGCGCGAAATGCCTTAAAAATGGCTTTAAAATGGATTTGGAGCATGGAGACGATTATCTCGGGATTGCAAGATAACCAAACAAAACTTTTAGTGGATTTCTACTTATTTTATTAAATATCATCTCCACCAAACAGGACAAGCTTGCATCTGTTATAGTTTTGGAGAAAAATGTGTTCATTTCATGTATGCGCGAAATGCCTTAAAAATGGCTTTAAAATGGATTTGGAGCATGGAGACGATTATCTCGGGATTGCAAGATAACCAAACAAAACTTTTAGTGGATTTCTACTTATTTTATTAAATATCATCTCCACCAAACAGGACAAGCTTGCATCTGTTATAGTTTTGGAGAAAAATGTGTTCATTTCATGTATGCGCGAAATGCCTTAAAAATGGCTTTAAAATGGATTTGGAGCATGGAGACGATTATCTCGGGATTGCAAGATAACCAAACAAAACTTTTAGTGGATTTCTACTTATTTTATTAAATATCATCTCCACCAAACAGGACAAGCTTGCATCTGTTATAGTTTTGGAGAAAAATGTGTTAATTTCATGTATGCGCGAAATGCCTTAAAAATGGCTTTAAAATGGATTTGGAGCATGGAGACGATTATCTCGGGATTGCAAGATAACCAAACAAAACTTTTAGTGGATTTCTACTTATTTTATTAAATATCATCTCCACCAAACAGGACAAGCTTGCATCTGTTATAGTTTTGGAGAAAAATGTGTTCATTTCATGTATGCGCGAAATGCCTTAAAAATGGCTTTAAAATGGATTTGGAGCATGGAGACGATTATCTCGGGATTGCAAGATAACCAAACAAAACTTTTAGTGGATTTCTACTTATTTTATTAAATATCATCTCCACCAAACAGGACAAGCTTGCATCTGTTATAGTTTTGGAGAAAAATGTGTTCATTTCATGTATGCGCGAAATGCCTTAAAAATGGCTTTAAAATGGATTTGGAGCATGGAGACGATTATCTCGGGATTGCAAGATAACCAAACAAAACTTTTAGTGGATTTCTACTTATTTTATTAAATATCATCTCCACCAAACAGGACAAGCTTGCATCTGTTATAGTTTTGGAGAAAAATGTGTTCATTTCATGTATGCGCGAAATGCCTTAAAAATGGCTTTAAAATGGATTTGGAGCATGGAGACGATTATCTCGGGATTGCAAGATAACCAAACAAAACTTTTAGTGGATTTCTACTTATTTTATTAAATATCATCTCCACCAAACAGGACAAGCTTGCATCTGTTATAGTTTTGGAGAAAAATGTGTTCATTTCATGTATGCGCGAAATGCCTTAAAAATGGCTTTAAAATGGATTTGGAGCATGGAGACGATTATCTCGGGATTGCAAGATAACCAAACAAAACTTTTAGTGGATTTCTACTTATTTTATTAAATATCATCTCCACCAAACAGGACAAGCTTGCATCTGTTATAGTTTTGGAGAAAAATGTGTTCATTTCATGTATGCGCGAAATGCCTTAAAAATGGCTTTAAAATGGATTTGGAGCATGGAGACGATTATCTCGGGATTGCAAGATAACCAAACAAAACTTTTAGTGGATTTCTACTTATTTTATTAAATATCATCTCCACCAAACAGGACAAGCTTGCATCTGTTATAGTTTTGGAGAAAAATGTGTTCATTTCATGTATGCGCGAAATGCCTTAAAAATGGCTTTAAAATGGATTTGGAGCATGGAGACGATTATCTCGGGATTGCAAGATAACCAAACAAAACTTTTAGTGGATTTCTACTTATTTTATTAAATATCATCTCCACCAAACAGGACAAGCTTGCATCTGTTATAGTTTTGGAGAAAAATGTGTTCATTTCATGTATGCGCGAAATGCCTTAAAAATGGCTTTAAAATGGATTTGGAGCATGGAGACGATTATCTCGGGATTGCAAGATAACCAAACAAAACCTTTAGTGGATTTCTACTTATTTTATTAAATATCATCTCCACCAAACAGGACAAGCTTGCATCTGTTATAGTTTTGGAGAAAAATGTGTTCATTTCATGTATGCGCGAAATGCCTTAAAAATGGCTTTAAAATAGATTTGGAGCATGGAGACGATTATCTCGGGATTGCAAGATAACCAAACAAAACTTTTAGTGGATTTCTACTTATTTTATTAAATATCATCTCCACCAAACAGGACAAGCTTGCATCTGTTATAGTTTTGGAGAAAAATGTGTTCATTTCATGTATGCGCGAAATGCCTTAAAAATGGCTTTAAAATGGATTTGGAGCATGGAGACGATTATCTCGGGATTGCAAGATAACCAAACAAAACTTTTAGTGGATTTCTACTTATTTTATTAAATATCATCTCCACCAAACAGGACAAGCTTGCATCTGTTATAGTTTTGGAGAAAAATGTGTTCATTTCATGTATGCGCGAAATGCCTTAAAAATGGCTTTAAAATGGATTTGGAGCATGGAGACGATTATCTCGGGATTGCAAGATAACCAAACAAAACTTTTAGTGGATTTCTACTTATTTTATTAAATATCATCTCCACCAAACAGGACAAGCTTGCATCTGTTATAGTTTTGGAGAAAAATGTGTTCATTTCATGTATGCGCGAAATGCCTTAAAAATGGCTTTAAAATGGATTTGGAGCATGGAGACGATTATCTCGGGATTGCAAGATAACCAAACAAAACTTTTAGTGGATTTCTACTTATTTTATTAAATATCATCTCCACCAAACAGGACAAGCTTGCATCTGTTATAGTTTTGGAGAAAAATGTGTTCATTTCATGTATGCGCGAAATGCCTTAAAAATGGCTTTAAAATGGATTTGGAGCATGGAGACGATTATCTCGGGATTGCAAGATAACCAAACAAAACTTTTAGTGGATTTCTACTTATTTTATTAAATATCATCTCCACCAAACAGGACAAGCTTGCATCTGTTATAGTTTTGGAGAAAAATGTGTTCATTTCATGTATGCGCGAAATGCCTTAAAAATGGCTTTAAAATGGATTTGGAGCATGGAGACGATTATCTCGGGATTGCAAGATAACCAAACAAAACTTTTAGTGGATTTCTACTTATTTTATTAAATATCATCTCCACCAAACAGGACAAGCTTGCATCTGTTATAGTTTTGGAGAAAAATGTGTTCATTTCATGTATGCGCGAAATGCCTTAAAAATGGCTTTAAAATGGATTTGGAGCATGGAGACGATTATCTCGGGATTGCAAGATAACCAAACAAAACTTTTAGTGGATTTCTACTTATTTTATTAAATATCATCTCCACCAAACAGGACAAGCTTGCATCTGTTATAGTTTTGGAGAAAAATGTGTTCATTTCATGTATGCGCGAAATGCCTTAAAAATGGCTTTAAAATGGATTTGGAGCATGGAGACGATTATCTCGGGATTGCAAGATAACCAAACAAAACTTTTAGTGGATTTCTACTTATTTTATTAAATATCATCTCCACCAAACAGGACAAGCTTGCATCTGTTATAGTTTTGGAGAAAAATGTGTTCATTTCATGTATGCGCGAAATGCCTTAAAAATGGCTTTAAAATGGATTTGGAGCATGGAGACGATTATCTCGGGATTGCAAGATAACCAAACAAAACTTTTAGTGGATTTCTACTTATTTTATTAAATATCATCTCCACCAAACAGGACAAGCTTGCATCTGTTATAGTTTTGGAGAAAAATGTGTTCATTTCATGTATGCGCGAAATGCCTTAAAAATGGCTTTAAAATGGATTTGGAGCATGGAGACGATTATCTCGGGATTGCAAGATAACCAAACAAAACTTTTAGTGGATTTCTACTTATTTTATTAAATATCATCTCCACCAAACAGGACAAGCTTGCATCTGTTATAGTTTTGGAGAAAAATGTGTTCATTTCATGTATGCGCGAAATGCCTTAAAAATGGCTTTAAAATGGATTTGGAGCATGGAGACGATTATCTCGGGATTGCAAGATAACCAAACAAAACTTTTAGTGGATTTCTACTTATTTTATTAAATATCATCTCCACCAAACAGGACAAGCTTGCATCTGTTATAGTTTTGGAGAAAAATGTGTTCATTTCATGTATGCGCGAAATGCCTTAAAAATGGCTTTAAAATGGATTTGGAGCATGGAGACGATTATCTCGGGATTGCAAGATAACCAAACAAAACTTTTAGTGGATTTCTACTTATTTTATTAAATATCATCTCCACCAAACAGGACAAGCTTGCATCTGTTATAGTTTTGGAGAAAAATGTGTTCATTTCATGTATGCGCGAAATGCCTTAAAAATGGCTTTAAAATGGATTTGGAGCATGGAGACGATTATCTCGGGATTGCAAGATAACCAAACAAAACTTTTAGTGGATTTCTACTTATTTTATTAAATATCATCTCCACCAAACAGGACAAGCTTGCATCTGTTATAGTTTTGGAGAAAAATGTGTTCATTTCATGTATGCGCGAAATGCCTTAAAAATGGCTTTAAAATGGATTTGGAGCATGGAGACGATTATCTCGGGATTGCAAGATAACCAAACAAAACTTTTAGTGGATTTCTACTTATTTTATTAAATATCATCTCCACCAAACAGGACAAGCTTGCATCTGTTATAGTTTTGGAGAAAAATGTGTTCATTTCATGTATGCGCGAAATGCCTTAAAAATGGCTTTAAAATGGATTTGGAGCATGGAGACGATTATCTCGGGATTGCAAGATAACCAAACAAAACTTTTAGTGGATTTCTACTTATTTTATTAAATATCATCTCCACCAAACAGGACAAGCTTGCATCTGTTATAGTTTTGGAGAAAAATGTGTTCATTTCATGTATGCGCGAAATGCCTTAAAAATGGCTTTAAAATGGATTTGGAGCATGGAGACGATTATCTCGGATTGCAAGATAACCAAACAAAACTTTTAGTGGATTTCTACTTATTTTATTAAATATCATCTCCACCAAACAGGACAAGCTTGCATCTGTTATAGTTTTGGAGAAAAATGTGTTCATTTCATGTATGCGCGAAATGCCTTAAAAATGGCTTTAAAATGGATTTGGAGCATGGAGACGATTATCTCGGGATTGCAAGATAACCAAACAAAACTTTTAGTGGATTTCTACTTATTTTATTAAATATCATCTCCACCAAACAGGACAAGCTTGCATCTGTTATAGTTTTGGAGAAAAATGTGTTCATTTCATGTATGCGCGAAATGCCTTAAAAATGGCTTTAAAATGGATTTGGAGCATGGAGACGATTATCTCGGGATTGCAAGATAACCAAACAAAACTTTTAGTGGATTTCTACTTATTTTATTAAATATCATCTCCACCAAACAGGACAAGCTTGCATCTGTTATAGTTTTGGAGAAAAATGTGTTCATTTCATGTATGCGCGAAATGCCTTAAAAATGGCTTTAAAATGGATTTGGAGCATGGAGACGATTATCTCGGGATTGCAAGATAACCAAACAAAACTTTTAGTGGATTTCTACTTATTTTATTAAATATCATCTCCACCAAACAGGACAAGCTTGCATCTGTTATAGTTTTGGAGAAAAATGTGTTCATTTCATGTATGCGCGAAATGCCTTAAAAATGGCTTTAAAATGGATTTGGAGCATGGAGACGATTATCTCGGGATTGCAAGATAACCAAACAAAACTTTTAGTGGATTTCTACTTATTTTATTAAATATCATCTCCACCAAACAGGACAAGCTTGCATCTGTTATAGTTTTGGAGAAAAATGTGTTCATTTCATGTATGCGCGAAATGCCTTAAAAATGGCTTTAAAATGGATTTGGAGCATGGAGACGATTATCTCGGGATTGCAAGATAACCAAACAAAACTTTTAGTGGATTTCTACTTATTTTATTAAATATCATCTCCACCAAACAGGACAAGCTTGCATCTGTTATAGTTTTGGAGAAAAATGTGTTCATTTCATGTATGCGCGAAATGCCTTAAAAATGGCTTTAAAATGGATTTGGAGCATGGAGACGATTATCTCGGGATTGCAAGATAACCAAACAAAACTTTTAGTGGATTTCTACTTATTTTATTAAATATCATCTCCACCAAACAGGACAAGCTTGCATCTGTTATAGTTTTGGAGAAAAATGTGTTCATTTCATGTATGCGCGAAATGCCTTAAAAATGGCTTTAAAATGGATTTGGAGCATGGAGACGATTATCTCGGGATTGCAAGATAACCAAACAAAACTTTTAGTGGATTTCTACTTATTTTATTAAATATCATCTCCACCAAACAGGACAAGCTTGCATCTGTTATAGTTTTGGAGAAAAATGTGTTCATTTCATGTATGCGCGAAATGCCTTAAAAATGGCTTTAAAATGGATTTGGAGCATGGAGACGATTATCTCGGGATTGCAAGATAACCAAACAAAACTTTTAGTGGATTTCTACTTATTTTATTAAATATCATCTCCACCAAACAGGACAAGCTTGCATCTGTTATAGTTTTGGAGAAAAATGTGTTCATTTCATGTATGCGCGAAATGCCTTAAAAATGGCTTTAAAATGGATTTGGAGCATGGAGACGATTATCTCGGGATTGCAAGATAACCAAACAAAACTTTTAGTGGATTTCTACTTATTTTATTAAATATCATCTCCACCAAACAGGACAAGCTTGCATCTGTTATAGTTTTGGAGAAAAATGTGTTCATTTCATGTATGCGCGAAATGCCTTAAAAATGGCTTTAAAATGGATTTGGAGCATGGAGACGATTATCTCGGGATTGCAAGATAACCAAACAAAACTTTTAGTGGATTTCTACTTATTTTATTAAATATCATCTCCACCAAACAGGACAAGCTTGCATCTGTTATAGTTTTGGAGAAAAATGTGTTCATTTCATGTATGCGCGAAATGCCTTAAAAATGGCTTTAAAATGGATTTGGAGCATGGAGACGATTATCTCGGGATTGCAAGATAACCAAACAAAACTTTTAGTGGATTTCTACTTATTTTATTAAATATCATCTCCACCAAACAGGACAAGCTTGCATCTGTTATAGTTTTGGAGAAAAATGTGTTCATTTCATGTATGCGCGAAATGCCTTAAAAATGGCTTTAAAATGGATTTGGAGCATGGAGACGATTATCTCGGGATTGCAAGATAACCAAACAAAACTTTTAGTGGATTTCTACTTATTTTATTAAATATCATCTCCACCAAACAGGACAAGCTTGCATCTGTTATAGTTTTGGAGAAAAATGTGTTCATTTCATGTATGCGCGAAATGCCTTAAAAATGGCTTTAAAATGGATTTGGAGCATGGAGACGATTATCTCGGGATTGCAAGATAACCAAACAAAACTTTTAGTGGATTTCTACTTATTTTATTAAATATCATCTCCACCAAACAGGACAAGCTTGCATCTGTTATAGTTTTGGAGAAAAATGTGTTCATTTCATGTATGCGCGAAATGCCTTAAAAATGGCTTTAAAATGGATTTGGAGCATGGAGACGATTATCTCGGGATTGCAAGATAACCAAACAAAACTTTTAGTGGATTTCTACTTATTTTATTAAATATCATCTCCACCAAACAGGACAAGCTTGCATCTGTTATAGTTTTGGAGAAAAATGTGTTCATTTCATGTATGCGCGAAATGCCTTAAAAATGGCTTTAAAATGGATTTGGAGCATGGAGACGATTATCTCGGGATTGCAAGATAACCAAACAAAACTTTTAGTGGATTTCTACTTATTTTATTAAATATCATCTCCACCAAACAGGACAAGCTTGCATCTGTTATAGTTTTGGAGAAAAATGTGTTCATTTCATGTATGCGCGAAATGCCTTAAAAATGGCTTTAAAATGGATTTGGAGCATGGAGACGATTATCTCGGGATTGCAAGATAACCAAACAAAACTTTTAGTGGATTTCTACTTATTTTATTAAATATCATCTCCACCAAACAGGACAAGCTTGCATCTGTTATAGTTTTGGAGAAAAATGTGTTCATTTCATGTATGCGCGAAATGCCTTAAAAATGGCTTTAAAATGGATTTGGAGCATGGAGACGATTATCTCGGGATTGCAAGATAACCAAACAAAACTTTTAGTGGATTTCTACTTATTTTATTAAATATCATCTCCACCAAACAGGACAAGCTTGCATCTGTTATAGTTTTGGAGAAAAATGTGTTCATTTCATGTATGCGCGAAATGCCTTAAAAATGGCTTTAAAATGGATTTGGAGCATGGAGACGATTATCTCGGGATTGCAAGATAACCAAACAAAACTTTTAGTGGATTTCTACTTATTTTATTAAATATCATCTCCACCAAACAGGACAAGCTTGCATCTGTTATAGTTTTGGAGAAAAATGTGTTCATTTCATGTATGCGCGAAATGCCTTAAAAATGGCTTTAAAATGGATTTGGAGCATGGAGACGATTATCTCGGGATTGCAAGATAACCAAACAAAACTTTTAGTGGATTTCTACTTATTTTATTAAATATCATCTCCACCAAACAGGACAAGCTTGCATCTGTTATAGTTTTGGAGAAAAATGTGTTCATTTCATGTATGCGCGAAATGCCTTAAAAATGGCTTTAAAATGGATTTGGAGCATGGAGACGATTATCTCGGGATTGCAAGATAACCAAACAAAACTTTTAGTGGATTTCTACTTATTTTATTAAATATCATCTCCACCAAACAGGACAAGCTTGCATCTGTTATAGTTTTGGAGAAAAATGTGTTCATTTCATGTATGCGCGAAATGCCTTAAAAATGGCTTTAAAATGGATTTGGAGCATGGAGACGATTATCTCGGGATTGCAAGATAACCAAACAAAACTTTTAGTGGATTTCTACTTATTTTATTAAATATCATCTCCACCAAACAGACAAGCTTGCATCTGTTATAGTTTTGGAGAAAAATGTGTTCATTTCATGTATGCGCGAAATGCCTTAAAAATGGCTTTAAAATGGATTTGGAGCATGGAGACGATTATCTCGGGATTGCAAGATAACCAAACAAAACTTTTAGTGGATTTCTACTTATTTTATTAAATATCATCTCCACCAAACAGGACAAGCTTGCATCTGTTATAGTTTTGGAGAAAAATGTGTTCATTTCATGTATGCGCGAAATGCCTTAAAAATGGCTTTAAAATGGATTTGGAGCATGGAGACGATTATCTCGGGATTGCAAGATAACCAAACAAAACTTTTAGTGGATTTCTACTTATTTTATTAAATATCATCTCCACCAAACAGGACAAGCTTGCATCTGTTATAGTTTTGGAGAAAAATGTGTTCATTTCATGTATGCGCGAAATGCCTTAAAAATGGCTTTAAATGGATTTGGAGCATGGAGACGATTATCTCGGGATTGCAAGATAACCAAACAAAACTTTTAGTGGATTTCTACTTATTTTATTAAATATCATCTCCACCAAACAGGACAAGCTTGCATCTGTTATAGTTTTGGAGAAAAATGTGTTCATTTCATGTATGCGCGAAATGCCTTAAAAATGGCTTTAAAATAATGGATTTGGAGCATGGAGACGATTATCTCGGGATTGCAAGATAACCAAACAAAACTTTTAGTGGATTTCTACTTATTTTATTAAATATCATCTCCACCAAACAGGACAAGCTTGCATCTGTTATAGTTTTGGAGAAAAATGTGTTCATTTCATGTATGCGCGAAATGCCTTAAAAATGGCTTTAAAATGGATTTGGAGCATGGAGACGATTATCTCGGGATTGCAAGATAACCAAACAAAACTTTTAGTGGATTTCTACTTATTTTATTAAATATCATCTCCACCAAACAGGACAAGCTTGCATCTGTTATAGTTTTGGAGAAAAATGTGTTCATTTCATGTATGCGCGAAATGCCTTAAAAATGGCTTTAAAATGGATTTGGAGCATGGAGACGATTATCTCGGGATTGCAAGATAACCAAACAAAACTTTTAGTGGATTTCTACTTATTTTATTAAATATCATCTCCACCAAACAGGACAAGCTTGCATCTGTTATAGTTTTGGAGAAAAATGTGTTCATTTCATGTATGCGCGAAATGCCTTAAAAATGGCTTTAAAATGGATTTGGAGCATGGAGACGATTATCTCGGGATTGCAAGATAACCAAACAAAACTTTTAGTGGATTTCTACTTATTTTATTAAATATCATCTCCACCAAACAGGACAAGCTTGCATCTGTTATAGTTTTGGAGAAAAATGTGTTCATTTCATGTATGCGCGAAATGCCTTAAAAATGGCTTTAAAATGGATTTGGAGCATGGAGACGATTATCTCGGGATTGCAAGATAACCAAACAAAACTTTTAGTGGATTTCTACTTATTTTATTAAATATCATCTCCACCAAACAGGACAAGCTTGCATCTGTTATAGTTTTGGAGAAAAATGTGTTCATTTCATGTATGCGCGAAATGCCTTAAAAATGGCTTTAAAATGGATTTGGAGCATGGAGACGATTATCTCGGGATTGCAAGATAACCAAACAAAACTTTTAGTGGATTTCTACTTATTTTATTAAATATCATCTCCACCAAACAGGACAAGCTTGCATCTGTTATAGTTTTGGAGAAAAATGTGTTCATTTCATGTATGCGCGAAATGCCTTAAAAATGGCTTTAAAATGGATTTGGAGCATGGAGACGATTATCTCGGGATTGCAAGATAACCAAACAAAACTTTTAGTGGATTTCTACTTATTTTATTAAATATCATCTCCACCAAACAGGACAAGCTTGCATCTGTTATAGTTTTGGAGAAAAATGTGTTCATTTCATGTATGCGCGAAATGCCTTAAAAATGGCTTTAAAATGGATTTGGAGCATGGAGACGATTATCTCGGGATTGCAAGATAACCAAACAAAACTTTTAGTGGATTTCTACTTATTTTATTAAATATCATCTCCACCAAACAGGACAAGCTTGCATCTGTTATAGTTTTGGAGAAAAATGTGTTCATTTCATGTATGCGCGAAATGCCTTAAAAATGGCTTTAAAATGGATTTGGAGCATGGAGACGATTATCTCGGGATTGCAAGATAACCAAACAAAACTTTTAGTGGATTTCTACTTATTTTATTAAATATCATCTCCACCAAACAGGACAAGCTTGCATCTGTTATAGTTTTGGAGAAAAATGTGTTCATTTCATGTATGCGCGAAATGCCTTAAAAATGGCTTTAAAATGGATTTGGAGCATGGAGACGATTATCTCGGGATTGCAAGATAACCAAACAAAACTTTTAGTGGATTTCTACTTATTTTATTAAATATCATCTCCACCAAACAGGACAAGCTTGCATCTGTTATAGTTTTGGAGAAAAATGTGTTCATTTCATGTATGCGCGAAATGCCTTAAAAATGGCTTTAAAATGGATTTGGAGCATGGAGACGATTATCTCGGGATTGCAAGATAACCAAACAAAACTTTTAGTGGATTTCTACTTATTTTATTAAATATCATCTCCACCAAACAGGACAAGCT